>NC_091996.1:94385620-94610841 GCF_044704955.1 Pristiophorus japonicus
GGACGAACTCTCTGAGTCCCGCTTGCCTTCGAACCCGGGTAAGTGGCCCGACGTGGGGCTCGGGTGAATTTAATCCCGGGGTGAACAGCTCTTGGACTGGGAGAGGCGGCACCTTCAGCAAGGTCACCGACATCACCCGCTGCCCAGGAACCGGAACACACAACTTAATCAAACCTGATCGGTATCTGTGTCTGGAATATATATTTGTAATAAAACTATTCATTTTGTTAAATGGGGGTCGGCTTGTGATTTCATCCCATCGCGTTCTCTTCCTGTCGGGCAATCTGGCGAGTACACCTCATCCCCACATCCGCTGTCTGCCGGACTGACACCACAATATCAGAAGCGGGAGTCGGCCATTCGGCCCCTCGAGCCTGCCCCGCCATTCAATGAGATCATTGGCTGATCTGATCATGGACTCAGCTCCACTTCCCCGGCTGCTCCCCATAACCCTCGACTCCCTTATTGTTCAAACATCTGTCTATCTCCACCTTAAATACATTCAATGACCCAGCCCCCACAGCTCTCTGGGGCAGAGAATTCCACAGATTCACCACCCTCAGAGAAGAAATTCCTTCTCCTCTCCGTTTTAAATTGGCGACTACTTGTTCTGAAACTACACCCCCTAGTTCTAGATTCCCCCACGAGGGGAAACATCCTCTCTGCATCTACCCTGTCGAGCCCCCTCAGAAACTTATACATTTCGATAAGATCACCTCTCATTCTTCTAAACTCCAATGAGTACAGGCCCAACCTGCTCAACCTTTCCTCATAAGACAATCCCTTCATCTCAGGAATCAACCTCGCGAACCTTCTCTGAACAGCCTCCAATGCAAGTATATCTTTCCTTAAATACGGAGACCAAAACTGTACGCAGTACTCCAGGTGTGGCCTCACCAATACCCTGTACAGCTGTAGCAGGACTTCTCTGCTTTTATACTCCATCCCCCTTGCAATAAAGGCCAACATTCCATTGGCCTTTCTGATCACTTGCTGTACCTGCATACTAACTTTTTGTGTTTTATGCACAAGGACCCCCAGATCCCTCTGTACCGTATTTTGTAGTCTTTCTTTAAAAGTTCCAAGACCAGTACCGGTGTCTTTGCCCAGCTCACTCACTACTCCAGCAGGCTCAGGGCCTTGCTTGTCCCAGGATTCAGAGACGATCTCTCTTTAGTAATCGCAGACACAGACCCGCGTCCCGTCACCGTGCGGGGGAATCACAGACACAGACCCCCGTCCCGTCACCGTGCGGGGGAATCGCAGACACAGACCCGTGTCCCGTCACCGTGCGGGGGAGTCACAGACACAGACCCGTGTCCCGTCACCGTGCGGGGGAATCACAGACACAGACCCGTGTCCCGTCACCGTGCGGGGGAATCGCTGACACAGACCCCCGTCCCGTCACCGTGCGGGGGAATCACAGACACAGACCCGTGTCCCGTCACCGTGCGGGGGAATCACAGACACAGACCCCCGTCCCGTCACCGTGCGGGGGAATCACAGACACAGACCCGTGTCCCGTCACCGTGCGGGGGAATCACAGACACAGACCCCCGTCCCGTCACCGTGCGGGGGAATCACAGACACAGACCCGTGTCCCGTCACCGTGCGGGGGAATCACAGACACAGACCCCCGTCCCGTCACCGTGCGGGGGAATCACAGACACAGACCCGTGTCCCGTCACCGTGCGGGGGAATCACAGACACAGACCCGTGTCCCGTCACCGTGCGGGGGAATCACAGACACAGACCCCGTCCCGTCACCGTGCGGGGGAATCGCAGACACAGACCCGTGTCCCGTCACCGTGCGGGGGAATCACAGACACAGACCCCCGTCCCGTCACCGTGCGGGGGAATCATAGACACAGACCCGTGTCCCGTCACCGTGCGAGGGAATCACAGACACAGACCCCCGTCCCGTCACCGTGCGGGGGAGTCACAGACACAGACCCCCGTCCCGTCACCGTGCGGGGGAGTCACAGACACAGACCCGTGTCCCGTCACCGTGCGGGGGAGTCACAGACACAGACCCCCGTCCCGTCACCGTGCGGGGGAATCACTGACACAGACCCGTGTCCCGTCACCGTGCGGGGGAATCACAGACACAGACCCCCGTCCTGCCACCGTGCGGGGGTATCACAGACACAGACCCCCGTCCCGTCACCGTGCGGGGGAATCATAGACACAGACCCGTGTCCCGTCACCGTGCGGGGGAATCACAGACACAGACCCGTGTCCCGTCACCGTGCGGGGGAATCACAGACACAGACCCCCGTCCCGTCATCGTGCGGGGGAATCACAGACACAGACCCGTGTCCCGTCACCGTGCGGGGGAATCACAGACACAGACCCCCGTCCCGTCACCGTGCGGGGGAATCACAGACACAGACCCGTGTCCCGTCACCGTGCGGGGGAATCACAGACACAGACCCCCGTCCCGTCACCGTGCGGGGGAATCACAGACACAGACCCGTGTCCCGTCACCGTGCGGGGGAATCACAGACACAGACCCCCGTCCCGTCACCGTGCGGGGGAATCACAGACACAGACCCCCGTCCCGTCACCGTGCGGGGGAATCACAGACACAGACCCCCGTCCCGTCACCGTGCGGGGGAATCACAGACACAGACCCGTGTCCCGTCACCGTGCGGGGGAGTCACAGACACAGACCCGTGTCCCGTCACCGTGCGGGGGAATCACAGACACAGACCCGTGTCCCGTCACCGTGCGGGGGAATCACAGACACAGACCCCCGTCCCGTCACCGTGCGGGGGAATCACAGACACAGACCCGTGTCCCGTCACCGTGCGGGGGAATCACAGACACAGACCCCCGTCCCGTCACCGTGCGGGGGAATCACAGACACAGACCCCCGTCCCGTCACCGTGCGGGGGAATCACAGACACAGACCCCCGTCCCGTCACCGTGCGGGGGAATCACTGACACAGACCCGTGTCCCGTCACCGTGCGGGGGAATCACAGACACAGACCCCCGTCCTGCCACCGTGCGGGGGAATCACAGACACAGACCCGTGTCCCGTCACCGTGCGGGGGAATCACAGACACAGACCCCCGTCCCGTCACCGTGCGGGGGAGTCACAGACACAGACCCGTGTCCCGTCACCGTGCGGGGGAATCACAGACACAGACCCGTGTCCCGTCACCGTGCGGGGGAATCACAGACACAGACCTGTGTCCCGTCACCGTGCGGGGGAATCACAGACACAGACCCGTGTCCCGTCACCGTGCGGGGGAATCACAGACACAGACCCACGTCCCGTCACCGTGCGGGGGAATCACAGACACAGACCCCCGTCCCGTCACCGTGCGGGGGAATCACAGACACAGACCCGTGTCCCGTCACCGTGCGGGGGAATCACAGACACAGACCCACGTCCCGTCACCGTGCGGGGGAATCACAGACACAGACCCGTGTCCCGTCACCGTGCGGGGGAATCACAGACACAGACCCGTGTCCCGTCACCGTGCGGGGGAATCACAGACACAGACCCCCGTCCCGTCACCGTGCGGGGGAGTCACAGACACAGACCCGTGTCCCGTCACCGTGCGGGGGAATCACAGACACAGACCCCCGTCCCGTCACCGTGCGGGGGAATCACAGACACAGACCCCCGTCCCGTCACCGTGCGGGGGAGTCACAGACACAGACCCGTGTCCCGTCACCGTGCGGGGGAATCACAGACACAGACCCCCGTCCCGTCACCGTGCGGGGGAATCACAGACACAGACCCCCGTCCCGTCACCGTGCGGGGGAATCACAGACACAGACCCCCGTCCCGTCACCGTGCGGGGGAATCACAGACACAGACCCGGCATCGTTATCATCATCATAGGCGCTCCCTCGTATCGAGGATGACTTGTTTCCACGCCAATTAAAGGGATGAGTTCACAGGTGCTTGAATGAAGGACCTAATATTCCGGATCCCGAACTACATCCTGAAGGGTGGAAGATGCCTGTGGGTGGATTTTTTTAACGTGGGGTGACCGTTGCACACCAGCCACCACACGGGGCTTGACCGAGCGAGGTCTTGGTCCAGGGGCAAGGGTTACCCAGGACGACTGGAGACCAGCTCTGCTGCACGGACCCAGTGCGCGCACATATCGCAGGGTGGGCTGGGCCCGTGCTGCCCCTGGGCCCTCTCCTCTTCTGGGCCCCAGACTCACGCCCCTCCTGGGCCCCCGGTCACTTCCCTCTACAATCTCTTGCCGCTCCTTCGCCCCTCCTGCTGTGCCTGCCCGCACTGCAATCGGCGGCCTGGCTTCACAGCCCTCGCCCTCCTGCAACAGCACACACTGCTCCCTGCAGTGGTATACCGCCCCACGCTGCTCCCTCCAGTGGTATACCGCCCCACGCTGCTCCCTGCAGTGGTATACCGCCCCACGCTGCTCCCTGCAGTGGTATACCGCCCCACGCTGCTCCCTGCAGTGGTATACCGCCCCACGCTGCTCCCTGCAGTGGTATACCGCCCCACGCTGCTCCCTGCAGTGGTATACCGCCGCACGCTGCTCCCTGCAGTGGTATACCGCCCCACGCTGCTCCCTGCAGTGGTACACCACCCCACGCTGCTCCCTGCAGTGGTATACCGCCCCACGCTGCTCCCTGCAGTGGTATACCGCCCCACGCTGCTCCCTGCAGTGGTATACCGCCCCACGCTGCTCCCTGCAGTGGTATACCGCCCCACGCTGCTCCCTGCAGTGGTATACCGCCCCTCGCTGCTCCCTGCAGTGGTACACCGCCCCACGCTGCTCCCTGCAGTGGTATACCGCCCCACGCTGCTCCCTGCAGTGGTATACCGCCCCACGCTGCTCCCTGCAGTGGTATACCGCCCCTCGCTGCTCCCTGCAGTGGTATACCGCCCCACGCTGCTCCCTGCAGTGGTACACCGCCCCACGCTGCTCCCTGCAGTGGTATACCGCCCCACGCTGCTCCCTGCAGTGGTATACCGCCCCACGCTGCTCCCTGCAGTGGTATACCGCCCCACGCTGCTCCCTGCAGTGGTATACCGTCCCTCGCTGCTCCCTCCAGTGGTATACCGCCGCACGCTGCTCCCTGCAGTGGTATACCGCCCCACGCTGCTCCCTGCAGTGGTATACCGCCGCACGCTGCTCCCTGCAGTGGTATACCGCCCCACGCTGCTCCCTGCAGTGGTCCCGGCCCGCTGATGGGTCTTGCAGGCCGGGACCCTGGCGATATCCGGGCCGGGCCGCCACACGCTCACAGATCGATTCTCCTCGGGTCCGGTCACGACCACTGACCTCGGAGTCCCCCCGAATCTGGGAGGAGAGAAATTAGCCCAGGGACCCTGCGGCAAAGTGTGAGCGTGGGGTGTGGACAGGAGCAGGCCATGACCCCCCGGGCGGGGACCCCACACCGGGCCGGTGCGGCTCAGTACCACACTCACTGCGATGCCCCCCACGGTCGGATGACCCTGTAGCCCCACTCACGCAGACGTGGGAGAACGGTCGCTCTAGCGAGGTGTCAGGGAGCCCAAACCCCTTCTCCCCCCCGGGGGGCTGCACACCTTCGGGAAGAGCGGGCGGGCATGGGGTGGGGGGGGATTGAGACCAAGGAGCAGAAACATCGAACAAAGGGGAAGAGACGGTGAACACGAGAGGCTGGAGGAGGAAGTTCGGTTCCACGGTGAGACAAACAAAGTGCCTAAAAACAAAAGCCCTTCCCTTTCACAACCTCGGGACCTTCCAAAGCAATTTACAGACAATTAAGTCATTTTTTTTTGTGTGCAGTCACTGTTGTAATACACCAACGATGCCTCCGCAAGATCCTACAAATCCCCCGGGAGGACAGACGCACCAATGTCAGCGTCCTCAACCAAGACACAGAAACCATGCCAAAAATTGCTGGTCACAGGAATGTGGGAAGGGAGGACCTTGAGATAATCACTATCACTAGCGGGGTAGTGCTGGACAGGCTAATGGGACTCAAGGTAGACAAGTCCTCTGGTCCTGATGAAATGCATCCCAGGGTATTAAAAGAGATGGCGGAAGTTATAGCAGATGCATTCGTTATAATCTACCAAAATTCTCTGGACTCTGGGGAGGTACCAGCGGATTGGAGAGCAGCTAATGTAACGCCTCTGTTTAAAAAAGGGGGCAGACAAAAGTCAGGTAACTATAGGCCAGTTAGTTTAACATCTGTAGTGGGGAAAATGCTTGAAGCTATCATTAAGGAAGAAATAGCGGGACATCTAGATAGGAATAGTGCAATCAAGCAGACGCAACATGGATTCATGAAGGGGAAATCATGTTTAACTAATTTACTGGAATTCTTTGAGGATATAACGAGCATGGTGGATAGAGGTGTACCGATGGATGTGGTGTATTTAGATTTCCAAAAGGCATTCGATAAGGTGCCACACAAAGGTTACTGCAGAAGATAAAGGTACGCGGAGTCAGAGGAAATATATTAGCATGGATAGAGAATTGGCTGGCGAACAGAAAGCAGAGAGTCGGGATAAATGGGTCCTTTTCGGGTTGGAAATCGGTGGTTAGTGGTGTGCCACAGGGATCGGTGCTGGGACCACAACTGTTTACAATATACATAGATGACCTGGAAGAGGGGACAGAGTGTAGTGTAACAAAATTTGCAGATGACACAAAGATTAGTGGGAAAGCGGGTTGTGTAGAGGACACAGAGAGGCTGCAAAGAGATTTAGATAGGTTAAGCGAATGGGCTAAGGTTTGGCAGATGGAATACAATGTCGGAAAATGTGAGGTCATCCACCTTGGAAAAAAAAACAGTAATAGGGAATATTATTTGAATGGGGAGAAATTACAACATGCTGCGGTGCAGAGGGACCTGGGGGTCCTTGTGCATGAAACTCTTTTTGGAGTTTATCTGCAAAACAAAAAACATTAAACCGTGCCACCCGCCCTGGATGACACAGCAGACATTTACAAGGCCCCTTTTTTTTTCTTTTTTTTGGTTTTTTTTTGGGGCGCTAAAATCACATTTTTTCCAGTGCCCCCTATAAAAGGGGAGGGGGACACTAAAAGAACCGGCAATTAAAACAAATTAAACTTTAAAACGTAAAATCAAATCAAAATTTGGTTGCCGGGCGTGATGATGCACTCCAGTCCCTCCGGTGCCCACCTCTTGCGGAAGGCCGCGAGCGTACCGGTGGACACCGCGTGCTCCATCTCCAAGGACACCCTGGACCGGATGTAAGAGCGGAAGAGAGGCAGGCAGTCAGGTTGAACGACCCCCTCGACCGCCCGCTGCCTGGACCGGCTGATGGCACCCTTGGCCGTGCCCAGGAGCAGTCCTACGAGGAGGCCTTCGGACCTACCCGCTCCCCACCGCACAGGGTGCCCAAAGATCAGGAGAGTGGGACTGAAGTGCAGCCAGAATTTCAGGAGCAGCCCCTTCAAATAATAAAACAGGGGCTGCAACCTCGTGCATTCCATAAAAACATGGAACACGGACTCCTCCAGACCGCAGAAATTGCAGGCGGCCTGGGAGTCCGTGAACCGGCTTAAAAATTTGTTGCACGGCACTGCTCCGTGCACCACCCTCCAGGCCAAGTCCCCGATGAATAGTGGGAGGACTCCCGCATAGAGTGCCCTCCATCGGGGACCCCCGCCTCCTCCGGACGGCAAGATGGTACGCCATGGCGTGTCCGGACGGCCGGCGAGGATGGCAAAGTTGAGAGTGTGCAGGAGCAGCCCGTACAGGAAACCCCTCCGCGCGGAACTGAAAGGCACGGAGGGGATTTCCCCGAGGCGGCTCAAGTTGTGAGGCGCCGGCCCCCGAGGGAGGTTCCGGGGTTTGGCGCCGATGAGGAATTCCGTCCGGACGGGGGTCAGTTCGGACGGGACCTCCCCACGTGCTTGAGCCTCCTCGATGCACCTAACGGAGTCAGGGCCCAGAGCTGTTTTTAGCGACTCGATGGCTTCGGCCGCGTGGCGGACGTTGGCTGAATTTAGGCGCCGCGCCAGCGTTTCTGGCGCCATCCAGCCCGCTCCTCCGCCATCGAGCAGGTCCCTGACCCTGGTCACCTCACCAGCCACAGCCCTCTCTTCCGACCGCCACATAAAACCTCGGCCGTGGAGGTACGGATTCCCGAGCAGCGGCTCCTGCAGGACGGCCGCCACTCCAGCCGGCGGAGAGCTGCGCTTGGTGGAGACTTTGTTCCAGACCCTGATGAGGTCCCTGTAAAAGACAGGCAGCTCCCGGAGGGCGGTCCTGACACCCCCCAAGTTCACAAACAGGAGCTGCGTGTCGTAGTTGAGGTCGCGCTGCTGGCGGAATAAATACGTCGCCAGAGCGCACCACCTAGGAGGGGGCTCGACGTAAAGGTATCTCTGCAGGATCTGAAGACGGAAAGTCGCGAGCTGGGCGCTGACGCACACCAACGACTGACCGCCCTCCTCAAGCGGGAGACTCAAGACCGCAGCAGAGACCCAGTGCTTCCTGTTGTTCCAGAAGAAGTCCACCAGCTTCTTCTGTATCTTGGCGACAAACGCAGGGGGAGGGGTCAAAGTGACCAGCCGGTACCACAACATGGCAGCCACCAGCTGGTTTATGACTAGCGCTCGAACCCTGTAGGACAGCACTCGGAGCAGTCCTGTCCAGCGCCCTAGGCGAGCGGCGACCTTGGCCTCCAGCTCCTGCCAGTTCGCCGGCCAGGCTCCCTCGTCGGGGCTAAGGTAGACTCCCAGATAGAGGAGATGGGTCGTGCTCCAGGCAAAAGGCCTGAGCTCCTCCGGCAGGGAGTCCACCCGCCACTGACCCACCAGGAGTCCGGAACATTTTTCCCAGTTGATCCTGGCGGAGGACGCGGCCGAGTAAATCTCCTGGCATTCACGCATCCTCCGCAGGTCAGCGGGATCCTCTACCGCGAGGAGCACGTCATCGGCGTAAGCCGAGAGGACGACCTCCACGCCCGGCCCTTGCAGAGCCAGTCCCGTCACCCTCGTCCGCAAGAGGCGCAGGAAAGGCTCCACGCAAACGGCGTATAACTGGCCGCACATGGGGCATCCCTGGCACACCCCTCTCCTAAAGCGAAGGGGCGCCGTCAAGGACCCGTTAACCTTAATCAGACACTCCGCGGCGGCGTACAAAAGTCGGATCCGGGCGACGAAATGTGTCCCGAACCCAAAAGCGCGCAGAGTTCCGAGCAGATAGTCGTGATCCACCCTGTCGAACGCCTTCTCTTGGTCGAGGGATAGGAAGGCGACCGACAGACCAGCCTCCTGGGAACAATGGATGAGGTCCCGGACCAGATGGATGTTATCGTGGATTGTCTGGCCCGGGACCGTGTAGGACTGGTCGGGGTGGATCATGTGGTCCAGCACGGCACCAAGGCGAGCAGACATCGCCCTGGCGAAGATTTTGTAGTCCGTGCTGAGGAGGGAGACCGGGCGCCAGTTCTTAAGGAGGCGGAGATCGCCCTTCTTAGGCAGCAGGACGATGACTGCCCTGCGCCAAGAGAGGGGCATCTCCCCGGTCGCCAGACTTTCCCCCAGGACCCGCGCGTAGTCGCTCCCCAGGACGTCCCAGAACGCCCTGTGGAACTCCACGGTCAGCCCGTCCAGCCCCGGGGATTTTCCCCTCGAGAGCCGGGCGAGGGCACCGGTCAGCTCCGCCAGGCTTAGCGGAGCTTCCAGATTTTCGGCGCCCTCCGGGCCGACCTTCGGCAGGTCCTCCCACAAAACTCTACGCGCTTCCTCGCTGGACGGATCCGGAGAGAACAGAGCCCCGTAATATTCACGGACCCTGTTGTTGACGCCCTCCGGATCCGAGACGAGAGAGCCGTCGTCGGCCAGCAGCGTCAAGAGCTGCTTACGGACACTCTGCCTTTTTTCCAGCGAGTAGAAGAAGGGGGAGCCGCGGTCCAGATCCCGCAGGAACCGGATCCGCGACCTCACGAACGCGCCTCGGGACCCGACGAGCTGCAGGTCCTTCAGCGCGGCCTTCTTCTCTTCGTACACCGTCCGCAGGGCCGGGTCCTGGACGACTTGACCGAGACGGGCTTCCAGGTCGAGCACCTCTTTTTCTAGGCGCCCGACTCTGGCCGCCCGCCTCTTGGTCGACCCCCTCGCGTACTCTTGACAGAAGACGCGGACGTGAGCCTTGCCCATGTCCCACCATAGCCTCAAGGAGGGGAAGCCCCCCTGCTTCCTTCTCCAGTCGGACCAGAATCGACGGAACGAGTCCTGGAACCGCACGTCCTCCAGCAGCCGGTTGTTAAAGTGCCAGTACGCGGACCCCGTCCTCGCGCGGAGCGAAGCGAGCTCCGCCCACACCAGGTGGTGGTCCGAACACGGCACCGGCCGCATGGAGGCCGCCGGGACGCAGGAAACGTACGCCCGAGACACGTAAAGGCGGTCGACTCTGGACCATCCTACTCCAGGCCTCACCCAAGTAAAGGCGCTGGAGTCGGGGTGGAGATTTCGCCAGACGTCCACCAAGTCGAAGGACCCGACCAGGTCCCTCAACTTTTCCATCGCCGTCATGCACTGCGGGGCACCGGAGCGGTCCCTCGCCTCGAGGGTGCAGTTAAAATCCCCCCCGAGGACAATGCAGTCGCCGACGTCGACGGAGCCAAGAAGAGCGGACACCTCTCCAAAGAAGCGCGTTTGCTGCGGGCCGGGCTGAGGGGCGTACACGTTCACGAGATGGAGCGGCACGTCCCCCAGGCGAACCGTTACGTGCAGCAAGCGGCCTGGCACGGGCTCCTCGACCCCCAAGATCTCCGGCTGAAAATGCGGGCCCAGCAAGATGGCCACCCCACTAGAAATGGCGGTGAGGTGGCTCATGCGGACCTCTCCTTGCCATTCCAGGAGCCACGTGGCTTCGTCTCCCGGAACGGTGTGGGTTTCTTGCAGGAAGCACACCGCATATTTCCCCTCCCGCAGGAGCGAAAAATTGTCAAATCTACGGCGTGCCCCTCTGCCGCCGTTGATGTTGAGGCTGGCTATGGTTATCTTCATGGCAAAAGCATAGTGCAACCTCTACCTAACCTATTGTGGGGGAGGGAGCGGAGTCTTTTGTTGAACTCCGCTCCCTCCGCAGCCCAGCGAGGAGTCCCTCGAGCTCGCGCAGCTCAAGGTGTTGCGCCTTTGTCAAGGGCCCGCCCGCGGCCAAGGTTTTGACGGCGGCGCGGATGGACCCCTTGATCAGCTCTGGCTCGGACCATTTTTCCAGGGCCAGTCGGGCTTGGTTTCAGCGACCCCGGCTCTGGGCCAAAAAGTCCGGGAGTTCCTTTGCAGGAATGAGGATGGTCTCGGCGGCGGCCGCGAGCAGATCCACCGCCTCGCTGGCGGTGGTCTCTAGATTTTCTCCCGCGTCCCCCACCGAGTCCCCGTCCTCCTCCGGGAGGTGGCCGCCAGCAGCCGGCCCATCGACCGCACAAGGTACGGCAAATGAACCGGCCGCTCCAACCGGCCCTGGCTCTGCCCCGATCCCACCCCCAGGATCGTCGGCAGAGGAGTCCCCACTGGGCTCTTTTAAAAATGGTGCTGGGTCGGGAAATGACAGCGGAAGGGGTTCCCCCTCCGCCCCAGGAACCGGGGAACAAGGAGAGACCCGGCCATAGGAAATCCCCAGGCTCCCCAAGTGCTCCAGCTCCAAAGTAAGGGGCGAGGGTGGGTGTTCCTCCCCCTCCCCGCTGCCACCCCCCGGCCCAGCATCTACAGTGTCATAATAAACATTTGTTTCAGTTTCTGCCGGGTCGAGCGACTCCCGGGGGAAGTTGGGTATTGGCTGGGCGGGCTCAGGTTCGGCCTTTTCGGCCCCGCCCGCCTCAGTCCCCGGGGGCGCCCGGCCCGGCGGCAATCCATTCCTCCGCGATCCCCACGCCCCCCACGACAGGCAGATCTTCCACGCCATCCCCGGGAGGCAGAGGCTGGGCAGCCTCGACTGTCTCACCCTCCCCGGGGACAGACTCCTCCCGCTTACGGCGCTGCTTGGGGGCGCTGGTGGGGGACGCGGGACACGCGGCGGGCACCGACTCCTCCGCGGAGGGATGTTGTTCCCCCTCCGCCTCAACGGAGCGGCGCCTCCTTTTGTTACTGGAGGTGCGCTGAGGCGGGGAGACCTCCATGTCTGCCGAGGCCTCCCGCTCCGCCCCCCCCTTTTCCTTTTCTTGCCCGCGCCCGGGTCCTTCTGCGGTGTTGTTCAAGGGCTCGGGCACGGGCTCGGGGCACCCCGCGCTCGCCGGTGGCTGGGTTGGGCTGAGCGCGGTGGTCAATCTTTCTGGCGCACTGAGGGGACCCGCCTCTAGATGTTTCTCCTTGTTCCGCGCCTTCTTTCCGCTCAGACGCTCTCCCTCCCCCCCGCCGGAGGCCCTGAAAACAAAGGCCTCCGACGATGCCCGCGCACCTACGGCTCCCGGCACGCGGACGCAACTAGGGGGAGGGGTGGCGGCGGCGCCAGCCTTGGCCGCCTTCGGTGGTTTGGCGGCCTTGGAGGCAGGGCAGTTCCCCAGCCATCGCCCGCACGCACTCCTCAGTGCTCATTGTGGGGTGAGTGTAGCTCTTGACCCCGTGTTTCCTGGTTATAAGTCTGAAAGGTGGCAGGGCAGCGGGTGGCGCAGGAGGTGCCGTGGAAGCGGTTGCCACCTGCGCATATGTCTTCGCTGGCCCTGCCACCGGCGTGGATGGGGTCGCCATCACGGGGTCCCTTTAAGGGCTACACCCACCCCAAAGTCACAGGCCTTAATGGTCTTAATTGGCCTCGTATAATAAGACTGAGCAGAGGAGCTCTTAACGAGGCACACCTCTCCCCTAGTTGGCAATTGGGGAGGGGCCTTGCTCCCTCGGCTCAGTTGTTTTTTTTTTGTTTGTTTTTTTTTTAAATTAGGAGGAAGGGCTCTCAGAGAGAGAGGGGAGAGACAGAGAGAGAGAGATAGAGTAAGGGGGTGCGGGAAAGAGGGAGGCTGCAAGGGCAGGTCTCCCCTCACAGCAATGGGTGGGTGCAATCCCCAGATGGCAAAACAAAAACAAAACACAGTCTTTGGGTTGGTCTTCGGGTGGGGGGAGAAGATGTCTTCACCTGGGGCAGCTCGAGCCACCAGGCACACACTCCTAACGATGTTCAATAGGTGATTAAAGAGATCTTCAGCCTGGTAGCTCCAGCTATCCCAGGCTAGGCAATGGGGGGGGGGTTCAATTGTGTGTGGGGCCTAGTTGTAAGCAAGGCCCCCACACACACTTCCACACACTCACACCCCCCGCGATGTTCCGGCCCTCAGTGGTCTTCTTTCCTCCCCCCATCAATACAACAAAGTCTTTACGGGGAAATGCACCAACACCCACCTGTAGAATGTTGTAGACTCTCCCTCCTTCCACACAGGTTGTTGTTTTTTCCCCTTCTCTCCAACTCTCTGTAGTTGTAATGAATGATAAAATTGTTTCTGTGCTCCTCCTCTCCCTCCGGATGTTGAATGGGTAGCAAGCTAGCCCTTTCCTCCTCTTCCTGGGCTGGTCTCAGGGCTCTCCAGGCCTTCTAGACAGGAGCAAAGCAGGTAGCTCCTTCTCTCTCTGCAGCTCAGCTCCAACTGAATAGGCCACGCCTCCACTGCTCCACCATTGGTGCATGAATCCCAAAAGGTTAGTTCAGGTGCAGCAGGTAATCAGGAAGGCGAATGGAATGTTGGCCTTCATTGCGAGAGGGATGGAGTACAAAAGCAGGGAGGTCCTTCTGCAACTGTATAGGGTATTGGTGAGGCCGCACCTGGAGTACTGCGTGCAGTTTTGGTCACCTTACTTAAGGAAGGATATACTGGCTTTGGAGGGGGTACAGAGACGATTCACTAGGCTGATTCCAGAGATAAGGGGGTTACCTTATGATGATAGATTGAGTAGACTGGGGTCTTTACTCGTTGGAGTTCAGAAGGATGAGGGGTGATCTTATAGAAACATTTAAAATAATGAAAGGGATAGACAAGATAGAGGCAGAGAGGTTGTTTCCACTGGTCGGGGAGACTAGAACTAGGGGGCACAGCCTCAAAATACAGGGGAGCCAATTTAAAACCGAGTTGAGAAGGAATTTCTTCTCCCAGAGGGTTGTGAATCTGTGGAATTCTCTGCCCAAGGAAGCAGTTGAGGCTAGCTCATTGAATGTATTCAAGTCACAGATAGATAGATTTTTAACCAATAAGGGAATTAAGGGTTATGGGGAGCGGGCGGGTAAGTGGAGCTGAGTCCACGACCAGATCAGCCATGATCTTGTTGAATGGCGGAGCAGGCTCGAGGGGCTAGATGGCCTACTCCTGTTCCTAATTCTTATGTTCTTATGTAACATCCCCAGCATTGAAGCTGTTACGTTTAGAATAACTCCACAAGACTGTATATCTTAAGCTCAAACTGTTGTGACCTTACATAGAAACATAGAAAATAGGTGCAGGAGTAGGCCATTCGGCCCTTCGAGCCTGCACCACCATTCAATATGATCATGGCTGATCATTCCCTCAGTACCCCTTTCCTGCTTTCTCTCCATACCCCTTGATCCCTTTAGCCGTAAGGGCCACATCGAACTCCCTTTTGAATATATCTAACGAACTGGCCCCAACAACTTTCTGTGGTAGAGAATTCCACAGGTTCACAACTCTCTGAGTGAAGAAGTTTCTCCTCATCTCGGTCCTAAATGGCCTACCCCTTATCCTTAGACTGTGACCCCTGGTTCTGGACTTCCCCAACATTGCGAACATTGGTCTCTTTATTCAGACTCCAGAGTGGAGAACAGCATGGTGAATCAGCTTTATACCTGCTTGTCCCAGGGTGCACAGGTGACCCTTGTCTCCCACAGGTGTGCCCCTTAAGTGGCAAGTCTTACACATTGGTGAGGTTTACATACATAACATCACTCCCCCCCAAAGTCTTATGTACAAGTTATTTGCAAGTTGAGGCGATCTGGCGGCCTGTGTTCCCGGGTCGATCACCTGGGTTGAAGTCCTGACGTGGTGGGTTCATCCTCGAGGTTGACGGCGAGGTCGATTGTGTTAGTGGGTCGCTGGGGGCCAGGGTCTTTCACAGTGGTTCCTGGTTATCTGTAGTTCGCAGTTTGGTCTGGTCCAAATGCTTTCTGCGTTTGCCCAGTACATGGTTTCACAATCAAATGCTCCATTTTCATCACAAACACTCCATTCCCCCCTTTGGCTAACACAGTGCTGGCAGCCCATCTGGGGCCCTGAACATGGTCTGCATCATTTATTCTGATGTCGCGTGGGGGAGCCGGGAGATCATGGTACGTTCTCTGTGATAGCATATGGAAGGCTCGGTTCTGAGTGATTCTGTCCGGTGACTGAGTAGCAGCAGGGATAGCCGGGTCTGTAGGGAGTCTACCGTGACACGTGTGGTGCTTGGCTTTATGATTTGGGCTGCATGCTCCGGACTATTGTCGCTGACCCTAAGGTCTGGCAAGGCCAGAATGGCCGATATGGCCTTGAGGCTTTCAGTGGTGGCGGGAGGCCTCGTGGTCCCCGTGGATCCTGGGCCATGGTATAGAGGCCCCGGACCACCGACTGTAAGTTGCCTTTCTTTGCAACGTTGCAGGGTTGCCCCATAGGGGGCAATCTGATGGGATGAGCTTTTCGTCTTTGCGACGGATAAGCTGCAACATTCCGTCTAGCGGTTCGCCATTAGCAGGCGGTAACGTGGGATCCTGGCTGGTCCAGGTCCTAAACTGGGGGGCTGTTACGGTTGACCCCTTGCTTTAGAAACATACAAACATAGAAAATAGGTGCAAGAGTCGGCCATTCGGCCCTTCTAGCCTGCACCGCCATTCAATGAGTTCATGGCTGAACATGCAACTTCAGTACCCCATTCCTGCTTTCTCGCCATACCCCTTGATCCCCCTAGTAGTAAGGACTACATCTAACTCCTTTTTGAATATATTTAGTGAATTGGCCTCAACTACTTTCTGTGGTAGAGAATTCCACAGGTTCACCACTCTCTGGGTGAAGAAGTTTCTCCTCATCTCGGTCCTAAATGGCTTACCCCTTATCCTTAGACTGTGACCCCTGGTTCTAGACTTCCCCAACGTTGGGAACATTCTTCCTGCCTCTAACCTGTCTAAACCCGTCAGAATTTTAAACGTTTCTATGAGGTCCCCTCTCATTCTTCTGAACTCCAGTGAATACAAGCCCAGTTGATCCAGTCTTTCTTGATAGGTCAGTCCCGCCATCCCGGAAATCAGTCTGGTGAACCTTCGCTGCACTCCCTCAATAGCAAGAATGTCCTTCCTCAAGTTAGGAGACCAAAACTGTACACAATACTCCAGGTGTGGCCTCACCAAGGCCCTGTACAACTGTAGTAACACTTCCCTGCCCCTGTACTCAAATCCCCTCGCTATGAAGGCCAACACGCCATTTGCTTTCTTAACCGCCTGCTGTACCTGCATGTCAACCTTCAATGTACCATGACACCCAGGTCTCGTTGCACCTCCCCTTTTCCTAATCTGTCACCATTCAGATAATAGTCTGTCTCTCTGTTTTTACCACCAAAGTGGATAACCTCACATTTATCCACATTATACTTCATCTGCCATGCATTTACCCACTCACCTAACCTATTCAAGTCGCTCTGCAGCCTCATAGCATCCTCCTCGCAGCTCACACTGCCACCCAACTTAGTGTCATCCGCAAATTTGGAGATACTACATTTAATCCCCTCGTCTAAATCATTAATGTACAATGTAAACAGCTGGGGCCCCAGCACAGAACCTTGCGGTACCCCACTAGTCACTGCCTGCCATTCTGAAAA
Source organism: Pristiophorus japonicus (assembly GCF_044704955.1). Taxonomy (NCBI): domain Eukaryota; kingdom Metazoa; phylum Chordata; class Chondrichthyes; family Pristiophoridae; genus Pristiophorus; species Pristiophorus japonicus. Next base: position 94,402,370 of record NC_091996.1, read on the forward strand.
GTCCCCATTTACTCCTACTCTTTCCTTCCTGTCTGACAACCAGTTCTCAATCCGTGTCAGCACACTACCCCCAATCCCATGTGCTTTAACTTTGCACATTAATCTCTTGTGTGGGACCTTGTCGAAAGCCTTCTGAAAGTCCAAATACACCACATCAACTGGTTCTCCCTTGTCCACTCGACTGGAAACATCCTCAAAAAATTCCAGAAGATTTGTCAAGCATGATTTCCCTTTCACAAATCCATGCTGACTTGGACCTATCATGTCACCTCTTTCCAAATGCGCTGCTATGACATCCTTAATAATTGATTCCATCATTTTACACACTACCGATGTCAGGCTGACCGGTCTATAATTCCCTGTTTTCTCTCTCCCTTTTTTAAAAAGTGGGGTTACATTGGCTACCCTCCACTCCATAGGAACTGATCCAGAGTCAATGGAATGTTGGAAAATGACTGTCAATGCATCCACTATTTCCAAGGCCACCTCCTTAAGTACTCTGGGATGCAGTCCATCAGGCCCTGGGGATTTATCGACCTTCAATCCCATCAATTTCCCCAACACAATTTCCCGACTAATAAGGATTTCCCTCAGTTCCTCCTCCTTACTAGACCCTCCGACCCCTTTTATATCCGGAAGGTTGTTTGTGTCCTCCTCAGTGAATACCGAACCAAAGTACTTGTTCAATTGGTCTGCCATTTCTTTGTTCCCCGTTATGACTTCCTCTGATTCTGACTGCAGGGGACCTACGTTTGTCTTTACTAACCTTTTTCTCTTTACATACCTATAGAAGCACTTCCACAACGAGTAGGTCTGCAGGCTGCGCCGTTTCCACCCCGGTGGTGGGCAACGGTAGCCAACTGAGGGGCATTAACGCCGTTCTCAGTACCTGGCCCGTGGCGGATCATGTTACAGTGCACAGACAATGTTAGATATTCTCGAAACAACGCATCGATAGTTGTGCCTCTGCTCTCCCAAAACTGTGGGATGAGCAGCTTGTCTGACTCGAGCAAATATTGGGACACTCTTTGGTACGTCTCTTTTGTCCCGTGTACGCAGGCTACTGCCTTGGTTAACTCACTGGATACCCGCTACTTTGGCTTGCTGTACAACACGCCTGACCCCATGTGATAACACATCACTTGCTACAATTACTTTGTCAGATACGTATACGACCGGTTTGTGTTCGCCCGCTAGTTTGGCTTGTTGTAAGGTACCCCCGACCCCATATGATAATACATCATTGGCCGCGAAAGAATGCTCACATGGGTTACATAGTGCAAACAACTTACTGGAACGTAGTGGGTTCCTGGCCTTCTCAGCGGCCGCCCTTTTACCTTTGCCTCAAACCCAGTCGTCTTCCTTGTTGGGCAACACATGCCTCTGTTTCGTTGTGGCGACATCCCGTGGTCTGGATGCTCTTTCGTTCCGTGGTCTGGACGCACTCTCGTCTGTGTCCATGATGCTGACTGCCGCGATCTTCCTCCCTAGGGATTTTGTCTCCGGCGTCGGGAAGACGCATTCAGATCGTTTAGTCCGGAGTCCCACTCTGCATGGTCGACCTGGAGCCTCTTCCATCGTCGCGAAGAGGTCGTTGGCTTTGGGTGGTGGGTACCATGCCTGTACCGCTGCTCGGTTGATCTTCACCTCCTCGTGGACGTGATGTGCGGTCTGTGCCTCGGGGATCTGCAAATGGATCTGCACTTCGATGCCTGGTTCAGCTGAAGGTGGGGCTTGCTCAACCTTTGAGCAAGGGAGACATCGTTCACCGGAGAAGGTACACAGAGGTCTTCCCAGTTCCATCGAATCTTCCCCATCCACCTTCTACCAAGCAGCATTGGCCCATCACCTGAAACAATCCACAGTGGTAAATCGTGCACCGCTTCCTCATGGGATACTCTTATGTCCGCACCACCAATAACTGGTATCAGTTCCTTGGTGTAGGTGCACAGCTTTGCCTGAATCGGGATTAGCTTGGGTCGTTGTGCTCTGTCGCCCCACAGCCTCTTGAATGCCTTCTGGCTCATTACTGATTGACTCGCCCCCGTGTCCAGTTCCATGGAGACTGGAGTGCCGTTGAGTTTAACTTTTACCATTATTGGAGGGCTTTTGGTGGTGAAGGTATGTATCCCATATACTTCCTCTTCATCCTCAGGTTGAGTTGCCTCTCCTGCTCATTCAGCGTGATCCTCGCTGGATTGGTCGGCCTCTCCTGACTCTGCCACGTGGTGAGTCACAGGTCGTTTGCACATTTACTGGAGGTGCCCCATTGTTCCACAGCCTTCACACATAGGGCTTGAATCGACATTGATGAGCTCTATGACTGCCCCCGCAGCGCCAACATGGTGTTAATGGATTCGCATTCAGGCCCCACGGCGGACTCTGAGACATCCTAGGTCTGGCCTCTGCGGGCGTGTAGGCCCTGCCCTGTACAGTTCTGCCTGCTGAAGGCGTTATTTTATGCACAGTACTTGCCGGTGAGTTTCGACGCTGCAATGATATCTGTTTAGTGTTATCGTCCGTGGACATGAAAGCCTGGGCTATCGTGATGGCCCTGATCAGATCTAGGGATTCGGCAGGGGCCAGCAGTTTGCGAAGAATGACCTTGTGGCCGATTCCAAGCACAAGAAAGTCCCGCAACACTTCCCCCCAAAATCCAGCAAATATGCACGGTCCCGCGAGGCGTCTTAGGTCAGCGACATAGCTCACCACCTTCTGGCCCTTGGAGCGATGGTGCGTGTAAACGCGATACCTGGCCATCAAGATGCTCTCCTTCGGCTTGAGGTGTTCCCGAACCAGCGTGCACCGCTCTTCGTATGTCTTCTCCGTTGGTTTCATGGGTGCTAGCCGATTTTTGACGAGGCCATATATCGTGGACCCGCAACGGTGTGGCGACACGCCCTGCGCTTGATCGCGGTTTCTGCCTTTTCCAGCTCGTTGGCCACGAAATACTGGTCAAGACGCTCAACGAAGGCTTCCGATCATTACCTTCAACAAATCTCTGAAGAATACCAACCGCACCCATAACTGCGTGAAAGTTCGTGATCGTTACTCGTCGCCAATTGTTACATTTAGAATAACTCCACAAGACTGTATATCTTAAGCTCAAACTGTTGTGACCTTTGTCTCTTTATTGTAACTCCACAGTGAGGAGGCAGCGTGGTAGACTGCCTTTTATACCTGCTTGCCCGGGGTGTACAGGTGACCCTTAGGTCTCCCATAGGTACGCCCCCTGGTGGCAAGTCTCACACATTGGTGAGGTTTACACACATAACAGAAGCACTGACCACACTTGATCAGCTCCGCTGGGCGGGCCACATTGTCCACATGCCCGACACGAGACTCCCAAAGCAAGCGCTCTACTCGGAACTCCTTCACGGCAAATGAGCCAAAGGTGGGCAGAGGAAACTTTACAAGGGACCACCCTCAAAGCCTCCCTGATAAAGTGCAACATCCCCCCCCGACACCTGGGAGTCCCTGGCCAAAGACCAGTCCGCCCTAAGTGGAGGAAGTGCATCCGGGAGGGCGCTGAGCACCTCGAGTCTGGTCGCCGAGAGCGTGCAGAAACCAAGCGCAGGCAGCGGAAGGAGCGTGCGGCAAACCAGTCCCACCCTCCCCTTCCCTCAACCACTGTCTGTCCCACCTGTGACAGGGACTGTGGCTCTCGTATTGGGCTGTTCAGCCACCTAAGGACTCACTTTAAGAGTGGAAGCAAGTCTTCCTCGATTCCGAGGGACTGCCTGTGATGATGATGGTGGGAAACGTAGCAGCCAATTTGCGCACAGCAAGCTCCCACGCACAGCAATGTGATAATGACCCAGATAATCTGTTTTAGTGATGTTGGTTGAGGGATAAATATTGGCCTCAGGACACCGGGGAGAACTCCCCTGCTCTTCTTCCAAATAATGCCATGGGGTCTTTTACCTCCACCTGAGGGAAGACGGGGCCTCGGTTTAACATCTCATCCGAAAGACGGCACCCTCCGACAGTGCAGCGCTCCTTCAGTACTGTCCCTCCGACACGTGCGGTGCTCCCTCAGTATTACCCCTCCGACAGTGCGGTGCTCCCTCAGTACTGCCCCTCCGACAGTGCAGCGCTCCCTCAGTACTGCCCCTTCGACAGTGCAGCGCTCCCTCACTACTGCCCCTCCGACAGTGCGGCGTTCCCTCAGTACTGCCCCTCCGACAGTGCGGCGTTCCCTCAGTACTGCACCTCCGACAGTGCGGCGTTCCCTCAGTACTGCCCCTTCGCAGTGCGGTGCTCCCTCAGTACTGCTCCTCCGACAGTGCAGCGTTCCCTCAGTACTGCCCCTCCGACAGTGCGGCGTTCCCTCAGTACTGCCCCTCCGACAGTGCGACACTCCCTCAGTACTGCCCCTCCGACAGTGCGGCGTTCCCTCAGTACTGCCCCTTCGCAGTGCGGTGCTCCCTCAGTACTGCTCCTCCGACAGTGCAGCGTTCCCTCAGTACTGCCCCTCCGACAGTGCGGCGCTCCCTCAGCACTGCCCCTCCGACAGTGCGGTGCTCCCTCAGTACTATCCCAGAATGTACTTAAAAAAAAAATGTTTTTTTTCCTGCTGTAAAGTCATAGAGTCGTGGTCATTACTGCACAGAAGGAGGCCATTCTGCCCATCGAGTCCATGCCAGCTGTCTGTAGAGCAATAACTCAGTCCCACTCCCCCGCTCTAACCCCAGAGCCCCGCAAGTTTATTTTCCCCAAGAGCCTATCCGATTTCCTTTTGAAATCATCGATCGTATCCACTTCCACCACCCTCATTGGCAGCGAGTTCCAGATCATTACCACTCGCTGCGTAAAACAAAGCTCTTCCTCATATCCCCCTGTATCTCTTGCTCCAAAACCTTAAATCTGTGTCCCCGAGTCCTTGTACCATCAACTCATGGGAACAGCCTTTCTCTGTCTACCTTATCCTAACCCGTCATAATCTTGAACACCTCGATCAAATCTCCCCTCAACCTTCTTTGCTCCAAGGAGAACAACCTCAGCTTCTCCAACCAAACCTTGTAACTAAAATCCCTCATTCCCTGGAACCATTCTGATAAATCTCCTTGGCACCCTCTCAAGGACCTTCACATCCTTCCGAAAGATTGTGGGTTCAAGTCCCACTCAAGGAACTTGAGCACAAAAGTCTAGGCTGACATTCCCAGATGAGGAGGAATTTCTTCTCTCTGAGGGTTGTAAATCTGTGGAATTTTCTGCCCTAGAGAGCTGTGGAGGCTGGGTCATTGAATATATCTGAGGCGGAGATAGACAGATTTTTTCAGCGATAAGGGGAGTCGTGGGTTATGGGGGCGGGGAAGTGGAGCTGAGGCCAAGATCAGATCAGCCATGATCTTATTAAACGGCAGAGCAGGCTCGAGGGGCCGGGTGGTCTACTCCTGCTGCTATGTCTTATGTTCTTACTGCAGTACTGAGGGAGTGCTACACTGTCAGAGGTGCTGTCTTTTGAATGAGACAGTAAACCGAGGCCCCATCTGCTCTCTCGGGTGGATGTAAAAGATCCCACGGATATATTTGGAAGAAGAGCAGAGGAGTTCTCCCCGGTGTCCTGGGGCCAATATTTATCCCTCTCAACATAGCCAAAAACAGATGACCTGGGTCATTATCACATCGCTGTGTGTGGGAGCTTGCTGTGCACAAATTGGCTGCCGCGTTTCCCACATTACAACAGTGACTACACCCGCAAAGTGCTTCCTTGGCTGTAAAACACTTTGAGATGTCTGGTGGTCGTGAAAGGCGCAATATAAATGCAAGTCTTTCTTTCTAAAGTGCAGTGACCAGAACGGGATGCAGCACTCCAGTGGTGGCCGAGCCAGAGTTTTATAAAGGTTCATAGAAACATAGAAAGTAGGTGCAGGAGTAGGCCATTCGGCCCTTCGAGCCTGCACCACCATCCAATAAGATCATGGCTGATCATTCACCTCAGTACCCCTTTCCTGCTTTCTCTCCATACCCCTTGATCCCTTTAGCCATAAGGGCCACATCTAACTCCCTTTTGAATATATCTAACGAACTGGCCTCAACAACTCTCTGTGGTAGAGAATTCCACAGGTTCACCACTCTGAGTGAAGAAGTTTCTCCTCATCTCGGTCCTAAATGGCTTTACCCCTTATCCTTAGACTGTTGGACTTCCCAACATTGGGAACATTCTTCCTGCATCTAACCTGTCCAATCCTGTCAGTATTTTATATGTTTCTATGAGATCCCCTCTCATTCTTGTAAATTTCAGTGAATATAAGCCCAGTCGATCCAGTCTTAACTTGTACATTTCTATTAAATCTCCCCTCAACCTCCTTTGTTCAAAGGAGGGTATAAGTCCAGTCTATCGTGATGAAGAAAGAAAAGATGTGGAGCAGAGAAATATTTATTTAGAGGGTCACACAGAAGGAGAAGAGCTGAGAGTTAGCAGAGGGGGGAGGCGGCCGGAACCTTTGGAGGCGGCCTAGCGGATGGCGGCGCTCCACCCGGACGATCCTGGGTCCGCGGTCCACCGCAAGCGGCACTCCACCCGGACGATCGTGCGCCGCGGACCTCCGGAATGGCGGCCGCCGAGATGCTGAGGGCGCTTCTGATGAACGTCTTCCTGACGGAGACATGTTACCAGGAGCTGGTGCTGGAGCTCAACCTGCTGCACGGTGAGCGGCGGCGGGGGCGATCAACCGGCCGCCGGTACCGCGGGCGGGGGAAAAAGCGAGAGATTTATCCCCAATGCCCGCCCCGCCCCGCTTTAACCACAACCCCGCCCCTGATCCTGCCCAGGCTCCCATTGGCCGGCCGCAACCCGCCCGCCTTCCGATTGGCGCAGAGCGCTGTCAATCACCCGCAACCGCCCTCTCTTAAAGCGGGGATGTCCCCCCCCCATCCCCCGCTGGGCATTTACACTCCGCCAATGTAAAATACAGAATTTGGGGACATTTGAGAAACTGATCATTTTAGTTCCCAGCAAAGGTTGCAGAGGCTGAGGGGAGACCTGTTTGAGGTGCATAAAATTATGAGGGGCCTGAATAGGAAGGACCCGTTTCCCTTAGCAGAAAAGACAGACTTGAAACATAGAGACATAGAAAGTAGGTGCAGGAGTCGGCCATTCGGCCCTTCGAGCCTGCACCGCCATTCAATATGATCATGGCTGATCATTCACCTCAGTACCCCATTCCTGCTTTCTCTCCATACCCCTTGATCCCTTTAGCCGTAAGGGACATATCTAACTCCTTCTTAAATATATCTAACAAACTGGCCTCAACAACTCTCTGCGGCAGGGAATTCCACAGGTTAACAACTCTCTGAGTGAAGAAGTTTCTCCTCATCTCAGTCCTAAATGGCCTACCCCTTATCCTAAGACTGTGTCCCCTGGTTCTGGACTTCCCCAACATCGGGAACATTCTACCCGCATCTAACCTGTCCCGTCCCGTCAGAATCTTATATGTTTCTATGAGATCCCCTCTCATCCTTCTAAACTCCCATGATCCAGTTACTCCTCATATGTCAGTCCAGCCATCCCGGGAATCAGTCTGGTGAACCTTCGCTGCACTCCCTCAATAGCAAGAACGTCCTTCCTCAGATTAGGAGACCAAAACTGAACACAATATTCCAGGTGAGGCCACACCAAGGCCCTGTATAACTGTAGTAACACCTCCCTGCCCCTGTACTACAAATCCCCTAGCTATGAAGGCCAACATGCCATTTGCTTTCTTAACCGCCTGCTGTACCTGCATGCCAACCTTCAATGACTGATGTACCATGACACCCAGGTCTCGTTGCACCTCCCCTTTTCCTAATCTGTCACCATTCAGATAATGGTCTGTCTCTCTGTTTTTACCACCAAAGTGGATAACCTCACATTTATCCACATTATACTTCATCTGCCACGCATTTGCCCACTCACCTAACCTATCCAAGTCGCTCTGCAGCCTCATAGCATCCTCCTCGCAGCTCACACTGCCACCCAACTTAGTGTCATCGGCAAATTTGGAGATACTACATTTAATCCCCTCGTCTAAATCATTAATGTACAGTGTAAACAGCTGGGGCCTCAGCACAGAACCTTGCGGTACCCCACTAGTCACTGCCTGCCATTCTGAAAAGTATCCATTTACTCCTACTCTTTGCTTCCTGTCTGACAACCAGTTCTCGATCCACGTCAGCACACTTCCCCCAATCCCATGTGCTCTAACTTTGCACATTAATCTCTTGTGTGGGACCTTGACGAAAGCCGTCTGAAAATCCAAATATACCACATCAACTGGTTCTCCCTTGTCCACTCTACTGGAAACATCCTCAAAAAATTCCAGAAGATTTGTCAAGCATGATTTCCTTTTCACAAATCCATGTTGACTTGGACCTATCATGTCACCTCTTTCCAAATGCGCTGCTGTGACATCCTTAATAATTGATTCCATCATTTTACCCACTACCGATGTCAGGCTGACCGGTCTATAATTCCCTGTTTTCTCTCCCTTTTTTAAAAAGTGGGGTTACATTGGCTACCCTCCACTCCATAGGAACTGATCCAGAGTCAATGGAATGTTGGAAAATGACTGTCAATGCATCCGCTATTTCCAAGGCCACCTCCTTAAATACTCTGGGATGCAATCCATCAGGCCCTGGGGATTTATCGGCCTTCAATCCCATTAATTTCCCCAACACAATTTCCCGACTAATAAGGATTTCCCTCAGTTCCTCCTCCTTACTAGACCCTCTGACCCCTTTTATATCCGGAAGGTTGTTTGTGTCCTCCTTAGTGAATACCGAACCAAAGTACTTGTTCAATTGGTCCGCCATTTCTTTGTTCCCCGTTATGACTTCCCCTGATTCTGACTGCAGGGGACCTACGTTTGTCTTCACTAAGGTCATGGCCTTAGAATAAGGGGACGCCAATTTTAAACGGAGATGAGGAGAAATTCCTTCTCAGAGGGTTGTAAATCTGTGGAATTCGCTGCCTCAGAGAGCTGTGGAAGCCGGGACATTGAATGAATTTAAGACAGAGATAGACAGTTTCTTAAACGATAAGGGGTTATGGGGAGCGGGCAGGGAAGTGGAGCTGAGTCCATGATTGGATCAGCCGTGATCGTATTAAATGGCGGAGCAGGCTCGAGGGGCCGAATGGTCGACACCTGCTCCTAATTCTTATATCGTCTGTGCAGACAAAAAGTTAACCCCTCGTTCTGTTTCCCTCTTTAGTTCCCTGTCTGAAAATTCTCCTCAGCAAAGTGCTCGGGCTGGGCATCATCGCAGGATCGGTGATGGGTGAGTGAGTTTCAATCTTTCCGTGTTTAAAACTAAAAGCCAGAACATCAGCAACTGACAGCAAACTGCCCCCCACATCAACAACAACAACCTGTATTTATATAGCGCCTTTAACGTAGTGAAACACCCCGAGGTGGTTCACAGGAGTATTATGCGTTAAAAATTTGACACCGAGCCGCCTAAGTAGAAATGAGCGCAGGTGACCAAAAGCTGGGTCACAGAGGTCGGTTTTAAGAAGCGTCTTGAAGGAGGGGAGAGAGGTGAAGAGGTTTAGGGAGGGAGTCCCAGAGTTTGGGGCCCAGGCAACAGAAGGCACGGCCACCGATGGTGGAGCGATTACAATCAGGGATGCTCAGGAGGGCAGAATTAGAGGAGTGCAGACATCTCGGGGGGTTGTGGGTCTGGAGGAGATTACAGAGATAGGGAGGGGGCGAGGGCCATGGAGGGACTTGTAAACACGGATGAGGATTTTGAAATCGAGGCGTTGCTTAACTGGGAGCCAATGTAGGTCAGCGAGCACAGGGGGTGATGGGTGAGCGGGACTGGGTGCGAGTTAGGACACGGGTCAGCGAGCACAGGGGGTGATGGGTGAGCGGGACTCGGTGCGAGTTAGGACACGGGGTCAGCGAGCACAGGGGGTGATGGGTGAGCAGGACTTGGTGCGAGTTAGGACACGGGGTCAGCGAGCACAGGGGGTGATGGGTGAGCGGGACTCGGTGCGAGTTAGGACACGGGTCAGCGAGCACCTGGGGTGATGGGTGAGCGGGACTCGGTGCGAGTTAGGACATGGGGCAGCGAGCACAGGGGGTGATGGGTGAGCGGGACTCGGTTGCGGGTTGGAGAGGTGCTGGTGCTCCCTCTGCCCTTGCCGAACTTTCCCCGTTCAGGAAGGTAGTTCCGCGGAGCGGGAGGGGGAGGGGTCGTGGCTGGAAAGGTCAAGGGTTAGGGTCTGTGAGGAGCGACGGGGTAGTCAGGCACCGAGTCTGTGGCCTTGTGCCGCCAATCGCCTCCGAGTGACTTTTATTTCTGATTCCTTCCAGTTAAACTACCTCAGATTTTTAAGATCCTTCGGGCCAAGAGCACAGCGGGTCTGAGCTTTAACTCGGTGCTGCTGGAGATGCTGTCCATCACTGGCTCCATGGTTTACAGCATCCGCAACCACTTTCCCTTCAGGTACTGTTAACCCTCTCGCAGCGAGCGTCCAGCACAGAAACAGCCCACTGGGTCCCACCGCTCTGTGCCGGTGTTTATGCTCCACTCCAGCCCCCTCCCACCCCTCTTCATCTCAAGAACATAAGAAATGGGAGCAGGAGTCGGCCATTCGGCCCATCGAGCCTGCTCCGCCATTCAATAAGGTCATGGCTGATCCGATCCTGGCCTCAGCTCCACTTCCCCGCCCGCTCCCCATAACCCTCGACTCCCTTATTGCTCAAAAATCTGTCCATCTCCACCTTAAATATATTCAATGATCCAGCCCCCACAGCTCTCTGGGGCAGAGAATTCCACAGATCCACGACCCTCTGAGAGAAGAAATTCCTCCTCATCTCAGTTCTAAATGGGCGGCCCCTTATTCTGAAACCATGCCCCCTAGTTCTAGATTCCCCCACGAGGGGAAACATCCTCTCTGCATCCACCCTGTCAAGCCCCCTCAGAATCTTACACGTTTCAGTAAGATCACCTCTCATTCTTCTAAACTCCAATGAGTACAGGCCCAACCTGCTCAACCTTTCCTCATAAGACAATCCCTTCATCTCAGGAATCAACCTCGTGAACCTTCTCTGAACTGCCTCCAAGTATATCCCTCCTTAAATACAGAGACCAAAACTGTACGCATCTCCTCCTATTCCTTTCTCCCTCATGTGTTTATCCAGCCTCCCCTGAAATGCATTGATACTATCCGCCTCAACCCCTCCCTGTGGCAGCGAGTTCCACATTCTCACCGCTCTCTGGGTGAAGAAGTTTCTCCTGAATTCCCCATTGGGTTTATTAGTGACTGTCTCATATTGATGGCCACCGAGTTCTGGCCTCTACTTTAAGCAGAGCAGAAAGAGAGGCTTGCATTTATATAGCGCCGTTCACGACCACCGGATGTCCCAAAGTGCTTTACAGCCAATGAAGTACATTTGGAGTGTAGTCACTGTTGCAATGTGGGAAACGCGGCAGCCGATTTGCGCACAGCAAGCTCCCACACACAGCGATGTGATAATGAGCAGTTAATCTGTTTTGGGTGATGTTGGTCGAGGGATAAATCGATTGTGGGACGGTGTGTGTGTGTGTGTGTGTGTGTGTGTGTCTCAGCCCCTGCCCTGGGCTGCTCGCTGACCCGAGTGGGGTGGCTGGGCGATGCAGTCAGGTTGTGAATTGCTCTCTCTTGTCTTGCTCTCCCTCTTCACACAGCTCCTGGGGCGAAGCACTCTTCCTGATGCTACAGACCTTAACCATCGGGTTCCTCATCCAGCACTACCATGGCAGGACCCAGCAAGGTACCGTCCTGTCGGGGAAACTCTGTCCCACAAAAAGCAGGTGATGTCGGGGCTTAAAATCTGCGATCGCCAGGTTTTTGCCGGCCAAGGGTCTGGAGGGATATCGAGCCAAGGCAGGTGGATGGAGTTAAAGAAAGCAACAGACAGACTTTGATTTCTATAGCGCCTTTCACAACCACTGTCCGTCCCAAAGTGCTTCACAGCCAATGAAGTAGTTTTGGAGTGCAGTCACCGTGGGGAAGCCTGGCAGCTAATTTCTGCACAGCAAGCTCCCACGGATACAGATCAGCCTTGATCTCATTGAATGGCGGAACAGGCTCGAGGGGCTGAATGGGCCTCCTCCTGTTCCTGTGTAACGGGCTCGAGGGGCCGAATGGGCCTCCTCCTGTTCCTGTGTAACAGGCTCAAGGGGCCGAATGGGCCTCCTCCTGTGTAACAGGCTCGAGGGGCTGAATGGGCCTCCTCCTGTTCCTGTGTAACAGGCTCGAGGGGCTGAATGGGCCTCCTCCTGTCCCTGTGTAACAGGCTCGAGGGGCTGAATGGGCCTCCTCCTGTTCCTGTGTAACAGGCTCGAGGGGCTGAATGGGCCTCCTCCTGTTCCTGTGTAACAGGCTCGAGGGGCTGATTGGGCCTCCTCCTGTTCCTGTGTAACAGGCTCGAGGGGCTGAATGGGCCTCCTTCTGTTCCTGTGTAACGGGCTCGAGGGGCTGAATGGGCCTCCTCCTGTTCCTGTGTAACAGGCTCGAGGGGCTGATTGGGCCTCCTCCTGTTCCTGTGTAACAGGCTCGAGGGACTGAATGGGCCTCCTCCTGTTCCTGTGTAACAGGCTCGAGGGGCTGAATGGGCCTCCTCCTGTGTAACAGGCTCGAGGGGCTGAATGGGCCTCCTCCTGTTCCTGTCTAACAGGCTCAAGGGGCTGAATGGGCCTCCTCCTGTTCCTGTGTAACAGGCTCGAGGGGCTGAATGGGCCTCCTCCTGTTCCTGTGTAACAGGCTCGAGGGGCTGAATGGGCCTCCTCCTGTTCCTGTGTAACAGGCTCGAGGGGCTGAATGGGCCTCCTCCTGTTCCTGTGTAACAGGCTCGAGGGGCTGAATGAGCCTCCTCCTGTTCCTGTGTAACAGGCTCGAGGGGCTGAATGGGCCTCCTCCTGTTCCTGTGTAACAGGCTCGAGGGGCTGATTGGGCCACCGCCTGTTCCTGTGTAACAGGCATGAGGGGCTGAATGGGCCTCCTCCTGTTCCTGAGTAACAGGCTCGAGGGGCTAAATGGGCCTCCTCCTGTTCCTGTGGAACAGGCTCGAGGGGCTGAATGGGCCTCCTCCTGTTCCTGTGTAACAGGCTCGAGGGGCTGAATGGGCCTCCTCCTGTTCCTGAGTAACAGGCTCGAGGGGCTGAATGGGCCTCCTCCTGTTCCTGTGTAACAGGTTCGAGGGGCTGAATGGGCCTCCTCCTGTTCCTGAGTAACAGGCTCGATGGGCTGAATGGGCCCCTCCTGTTCCTGTGTAACAGGCTCGAGGGGCTGAATGGGCCTCCTCCTGTTCCTGAGTAACAGGCTCGAGGGGCTGAATGGGCCTCCTCCTGTTCCTGTGTAACAGGCTCGAGGGGCTGAATGGGCCTCCTCCTGTTCCTGTGTAACAGGCTCGAGGGGCTGATTGGGCCTCCTCCTGTTCCTGTCTAACAGGCTCGAGGGGCTGAATGGGCCTCCTCCTGTTCCTGTGTAACAGGCTCGAGGGGCCGAATGGGTCTCCTCCTGTGTAACAGGCTCGAGGGGCTGAATGGGCCTCCTCCTGTTCCTGTGTAACAGGCTCGAGGGGCTGAATGGGTCTCCTCCTGTGTAACAGACTCGAGGGGCTGAATGGGCCTCCTCCTGTTCCTGTGTAACAGGCTCGAGGGGCTGATTGGGCCACCTCCTGTTCCTGTGTAACAGGCTCGAGGGGCTGAATGGGCCTCCTCCTGTTCCTGAGTAACAGGCTCGAGGGGCTGAATGGGCCTCCTCCTGTTCCTGTGTAACAGGCTCGAGGGGCTGAATGGGCCTCCTCCTGTTCCTGTGTAACAGGCTCGAGGGGCTGAATGGGCCTCCTCCTGTTCCTGTGTAACAGGCTCGAGGGGCTGATTGGGCCACCGCCTGTTCCTGTGTAATAGGCTCGAGGGGCTGAATGGGCCTCCTCCTGTTCCTGTGGAACAGGCTCGAGGGGCTGAATGGGCCTCCTCCTGTTTTTGTGTAACAGGCTTGAGGGGCTGAATGGGCCTCCTCCTGTTCCTGAGTAACAGGCTCGAGGGCTGAATGGGCCTCCTCCTGTTCCTGAGTAACAGGCTCGAGGGCTGAATGGGCCTCCTCCTGTTCCTGAGTAACAGGCTCGAGCGGCTGAATGGGCCTCCTCCTGTTCCTGAGTAACAGGCTCGAGGGGCTGAATGGGCCTCCTCCTGTTCCTGTGGAACAGGCTCGGGGGGGCATCGCGGTTGGACAAGATCCGATCCGCGACGACCTTTCGCACACTGCCCAGCGGAGCAGGGACTTGAACCCACGACCCCCTGGCCCGTGGGGGGGGTGGGGAGGCAGAGGCGGGAGAGATGCCTAATGAACCAGGGCTGACCCTGGGGCTCTGCGACCCATGCCCCGAGAGCAGTCCTTCAGCGAGGTTCCTGTTTTACAAAGGCTTCGCCTCACTCTCGCTCCTTCTCTCTATCTCTCTCTCTCTCTTAGGGGCGCTGTATCTGCTGGTTTACTTTGTCCTGGTTGGCCTTTTGCTGTCACCTTTGACCCCACTGATGGCCGTGACGTTGTTGCAGGCCCTCAACATGCCAGCGGTCATCTTCAGCCGGGTAAGGACCAATCACGTTGTCCCGAGCGGCCGCCTTCTCCACCCTGGGACACATCCCAAAGCGCTTTGCACCCAACGACGCACTTTTTTTATTGAAGCACTTTCCCACTGTTGTAATATGGGAAACGCGGATGCCAATTTGCGCACAGCAAGCTCCCACACACAGCAATGTGATAATGACTGCATCATCCTTTTTAGTGAATTGGTTGAGGGATAAATATTGGCCCCAGGACACCAGGGAGAACTCCCCTGCTCTTCTTCGGAATAGTGCCCTGGGATCTTTTACGTCCAGCTGAGAGGGCAGACGGAGCCTCAGTTTAACGTCTCATCCGAAGGAGGGCACCTCCGACAGTGCGGCGCTCCCTCAGTACTGCCCCTCCGACAGTGCGGCGCTCCCTCAGTACTGCCCCTCCGACAGTGCGGCGCTCCCTCAGCACTGCCCCTCTGACAGTGCGGTGATCCCTCAGTACTGCCCTTCCGACAGTGCGGCGCTCCCTCAGCACTGCCCCTCCGACAGTGCAGTGCTCCCTCAGTACTGCCCCTCCGACAGTGCGGCACTCCCTCAGTACTGCCCCTCCGACAGTGCGGCACTCCCTCAGTACTGCCCCTCCGACAGTGCGGCACTCCCTCAGTACTGCCCCTCCGACAGTGCGGTACTCCCTCAGTACTGCCCCTCCGACAGCGCAGTGCGGCGCTCCCTCAGTACTGTCCCTCTGACAGTGCGGCCCTCAGTACTGCCCCTCCGACAGCGCAGTGCGGCGCTCCCTCAGTACTGTCCCTCCGACAGTGCGGCGCTCGCTCAGCACTACCCCTCTGACAGTGCGGCACTCCCTCAGAACTGCCCCTCCGACAGTGCAGAACTCCCTCTGTACTGCCCCTCGAACAGTGCAGCCCTCCCTCAGAACTGCCCCTCCGACAGCGCAGTGCGGCGCTCCCTCAGTACTGACCCTCCGACAGTGCGGCGCTCCCTCAGTACTGCCCCTCCGACAGTGCGGCGCTCCCTCAGTACTGCCCCTCCGACAGTGCAGCACTCCCTCAGTACTGCCCCTCCGACAGTGCGGCGCTCACTCAGTACTGCCCCTCCGACAGTGCGGCGCTCCCTCAGGACTGCCCCTCCGACAGTGCGGCGCTCACTCAGTACTGCCCCTCCGACAGTGCCGTGCTCTCTCAGTACTGCCCCTCCGACAGTGCAGCACTCCCTCAGTACTTTCCATCCGACAGTGCAGCGCTCCCTCAGTAAACTGCCCCTCCGACAGTGCGGCGCTCCCTCAGCACTGTCCCTCCGACAGTGTGGCATTCCCTCAGCACTGCCCCTCCGAAAGTGCGGTGCTCACTCAGTACTGCCCCTCCGACAGTGCTGTGCTCTCTCAGTACCGCCCCTCCGACAGTGCGGCACTCCCTCAGTACTGCCCCTCCGACAGTGCGGCGCTCCCTCAGTACGTCCCCTCCGACAGTGAGGTGCTCCCTCAGTCCTGCCCCTCCGACAGTGCGGCACCAACTCAGTATTGCCCCTCCGACAGTGCGGCGCTCCCTCAGTATAGTCCCTCCCACAGTGCGGTACTCCCTCAGTACTGCCCCTCCGACAGCGCAGTGCGACACTCCCTCAGTACTGCCCCTCCGACAGTGCGGCCCTCCCTCAGTACTGCCCCTCCAACAGTGGAGCACTCCCTCAGTACTGCCCCTCCGACAGCGCAGCGCGGTGCTCCCTCAGTACCGCCCCTCCGACAGTGCGGTGCTCCCTCAGTACTGCCCCTCCGACAGTGCGGTACTCCCTCAGTACTGCCCCTCCGACAGCGCAGTGCGGCGCTCCCTCAGTACTGTCCCTCCGACAGTGCGGCGCTCCCTCAGTACTGCCCCTCCGACAGTGCAGCCCTCCCTCAGTACTGTCCCTCCGACAGTGCGGCGCTCCCTCAGTACTGCCCCTACGACAGTGCGGCGCTCCCTCAGTACTGACCCTCCGACAGTGCGGCGGTCCCTCAGTACTGTCCCTCCGACAGTGCGGCGCTCCCTCAGTACTGCCCCTCCGACAGTGCGGCGCTCCCTCAGTACTGCTCCTCCGACAGTCCGGCGCTCCCTCAGTACTGCCCCTCCGACAGTGCGGTGCTCCCTCAGTACTGCCCCTCCGTCAGTGCGGCACTCCCTCAGTACTGCCCCTCCGACAGTGCGGCGCTCCCTCTGCTCTGCCCCTCCGACAGTGCAGTACTCCCTCAGTACTGGCCCTCCGACAGTGCAGCGCTCCCTCAGTACTGCCCCTCCGACAGCGCAGTGCGGTGCTCCCTCAGTACCGCCCCTCCGACAGTGCGGCGCTCCCTCAGTACTGCCCCTCCGACAGTGCGGTACTCCCTCAATACTGCCCCTCCGACAGCACAGTGCAGCCCTCCCTCAGTACTGTCCCTCTGACAGTGCGGTACTCCCTTAGTACTGCCCCTCCGACAGCGCAGTGCGGCGCTCCCTCAGTACTGTCCCTCTGACAGTGCGGCGCTCCCTCAGTACTGTCCCTCCGACAGTGCGGCGCTCCCTCAGCACTACCCCTCCGACAGTGCGGCACTCCCTCAGTATTGCCCCTCCGACAGTGCGGCGCTCCCTCTGTACTGCCCCTCGGACAGTGCGGCGCTCCCTCTGTACTGCCCCTCCGACAGTGCGGCGCTCCCTCTGTACTGCCCCTCCGACAGTGCGGCGCTCCCTCAGTACTGCCCCTACGACAGTGCGGCGCTCCCTCAGTACTGACCATCCGACAGTGCGGCGCTCCCTCAGTACTGACCCTCCGACGGTGCGGCACTCCCTCAGTACTGCCCCTCCGACAGTGCGGAACTCCCTCTGTACTGCCCCTCGTACAGTGCAGCCCTCCCTCAGTACTGCCCCTCCGACAGCGCAGTGTGGCGCTCCCTCAGTACTGCCCCTCCGACAGTGCAGCACTCCCTCAGTACTGCCCCTCCGACAGTGCAGCACTCCCTCAGTACTTTCCATCCGACAGTGCAGCACTCCCTCAGTAAAGTGCCCCTCCGACAGTGCGGCACTCCCTCAGTACTGCCCCTCCGACAGTGCGGCGCTCCCTCAGCACTGTCCCTCCGACAGTGCGGCATTCCCTCAGCACTGCCCCTCCGAAAGTGCGGCGCTCCCTCAGCACTACCCCTCCGACAGTGCTGCACTCCCTCAGTACTGCCCCTCGAACAGTGCGGCGCTCCCTCAGTACTGCCCCTCCAACAGTGCGGTGCTCCCTCAGTGCTACCCCTCCGACAGTGCGGCGTTCCCTCAGTACTGCCCCTCCGACCGTGCGGCGTTCGCTCAGAACTGCACCTCCGATGTGCGGCGCTCCCTCAGTCCTGCCCCTCCGACAGTGCAGCGCTCCCTCAGTACTGCCCCTCCGACAGTGCGGCACTCCCTCAGTACTGCCCCCCCGACAGTGCGGTGCTCCCTCAGTACTGCCCCTCCAACAGTGCGGCGTTCCCTCAGTACTGTCCCTCCGACTGTGTGGCGCTCCCTCAGTACTGCCCCTCCGACAGTGCGGCGCTCCCTCAGTACTGTCCCTCCCACAGTGCGGTGCTCCCTCATCACTGCCCCTCCGACAGCGCAGTGCGACGCTCCCTCAGTACTGCCCGTCCGACAGTGCGGCACTCCCTCAGTACTGCCCCTCCAACAGTGCGACGCTGCCTCAGTACTGCCCCTCCGACTGTGCGGTACTCCCTCAGTACTGCCCCTCCGACAATGCGGCGCTCCCTCAGTTCTGCCCCTCCGACATTGCGGTGCTCCCTCATCACTGCCCTTCCGACAGCGCAGTGCGGCGCTCCCTCAGTACTGCCCCTCCGACAGTGCGGCACTCCCTCAGTACTGCCCCTCCGACAGTGCGTCGCTCCCTCAGTACTGCCCGTCCGACAGTGCGTCGCTCCCTCAGTACTGCCAATCCGACAGTGCGGCGCTCCCTCAGCACTGCCCCTCCGACAGTGCGGCACTCCCTCAGCACTGCCCCTCCGACAGTGCGGCGCTCCCTCAGAACTGTCCCTCCGACAGTGCGACGCTCCCTCAGTACTGCCCGCCCGAAAGTGCGGCACTCCCTCAGTACTGCCCGTCCGAAAGTGCGGCACTCCCTCAGTACTACCCCTCCAACAGTGCGACGCTGCCTTCGTACTGCCCCTCCGACAGTGCGGCACTCCCTCAGTACTGCCCCTCCGACAGTGCGGCGCTCCCTCAGGTCTGCCCCTCCGACAGTGCGGCGCTCCCTCATCACTGCCCCTCCGACAGTGTGGCACTCCCTCAGTACTGCCCCTCCGACAGTGCGCCACTCCCTCAGTACTGCCCCTCCGACAGTGCGGCGCTACCTCAGGTCTGCCCCTCCGACAGTGCGGCGCTCCCTCAGTCCTGCCCCTCCGACAGTGCGGTGCTCCCTCAGCACTGCCCTTCCGACAGTGCGGCGCTCCCTCAGCACTGCCCCTTCGACAGTGCGGCACTCCCTCAGTACTGCCCCTCCGACAGTGCGACGCTCCCTCAGTACTGTCCCTCCGACAGTGCGGCGCTCCTTCAGTACTGCTCCTCCGACAGTGCAGCGCTCCCTCAGTCAAGTGCCCCTCCGACAATGCGGCGCTCCCTCAGCACTACTCCTCCGACAGTGCGGCACTCCCTCAGCACTGCCCCTCCGACAGTGCAGCACTCCCTCAGTACTGCCCCTCCAACAGTGCGGCTGTCCCTCAGCGCTGCCCCTCCGAAAGTGCGGCGCTCCCTCAGTACTACTCCTCCGACAGTGCGGCACTCCCTCAGCACTGCCCCTCCGACAGTGCAGCACTCCCTCAGTACTGCCCCTCTGACAGTGCGGTGCTCCCTCAGTACTGCCCCTCCAACAGTGCGGTGCTCCCTCAGTACTGCCCCTCCGACAGTGCGGCGCTCCCTCAGCACTGCCCCTCCGACAGTGCGGCGCTCCTTCAGTACTGCTCCTCCGACAGTGCGGCGCTCCCTCAGTCAAGTGCCCCTCCGGCAATGCGGCGCTCCCTCAGCACTACTCCTCCGACAGTGCGGCACTCCCTCAGCACTGCCCCTCCGACAGTGCAGCACTCCCTCAGTCCTGCCCCTCCAACAGTGCGGCTGTCCCTCAGCGCTGCCCCTCCGAAAGTGCGGCGCTCCCTCAGTGCTACTCCTCCGACAGTGCGGCACTCCCTCAGCACTGCCCCTCCGACAGTGCAGCACTCCCTCAGTACTGCCCCTCTGACAGTGCGGTGCTCCCTCAGTACTGCCCCTCCAACAGTGCGGTGCTCCCTCAGTACTGCCCCTCCGACAGTGCGGCGCTCCCTCAGCACTGCCCCTCCGACAGTGCAGCACTCCCTCAGTACTGCCCCTCTGACAGTGCGGCGCTCCCTCAGTACTGTCCCTCCCACAGTGCGGTGCTCCTTCATCACTGCCCTTCCGACAGCGCAGTGCGGCGCTCCCTCAGTACTGCCCCTCCGACAGTGCGGCACTCCCTCAGTACTGCCCCTCCAACAGTGCGACGCTGCCTTAGTACTGCCCCTCCGACATCGGCACTCCCTCAGTACTGCCCCTCCGACAGTGCGTCGCTCCCTCAGTACTGCCCCTCCGACAGTGCGGCACTCCCTCAGTACTGCCCCTCCGACAGTGCGGAGCTCCCTCAGGTCTGCCCCTCCGACAGTGCGGCGCTCCCTCAGCACTACCCCTCCGACAGTGCGGCGCTCCCTCAGTACTGCCCCTCCAACAGTGCGGCTGTCCCTCAGTACTGTCCCTCCGACAGTGCGGCGCTCCCTCAGTACTACCCCTCCGACAGTGCGGCTGTCCCTAAGTACTGTCCCTCCGACAGTGTGGCGCTCCCTCAGTACTGTCCCTCCGACAGTGCGGCTGTCCCTCAGTACTGTCCCTCCGGCAGTGCGGCGCTCCCTCAGTACTGCCCCTCCGACAGTGCAGCGCTCCCTGAGCACTGTCCCTCCGACAGTGCTGCGCTCCCTCAGTACTGCCCCTCCGACAGTGCGGCGTTCCCTCAGTACTGCCCCTCCGACAGTGCAGCGCTCCCTCAGTACTGTCCCTCCGACTGTGTAGCGCTCCCTCAGTACTGCCCCTCCGACAGTGCGGCGCTCCCTCAGTACTGTCCCTCCCACAGTGCGGTGCTCCCTCATCACTGCCCCTCCGACAGCGCAGTGCGACGCTCCCTCAGTACTGCCCGTCCGACAGTGCGGCACTCCCTCAGTACTGCCCCTCCAACAGTGCGACGCTGCCTCAGTACTGCCCCTCCGACTGTGCGGTACTCCCTCAGTACTGCCCCTCCGACAATGCGGCGCTCCCTCAGTTCTGCCCCTCCGACATTGCGGTGCTCCCTCATCACTGCCCTTCCGACAGCGCAGTGCGGCGCTCCCTCAGTACTGCCCCTCCGACAGTGCGGCACTCCCTCAGTACTGCCCCTCCGACAGTGCGTCGCTCCCTCAGTACTGCCCGTCCGACAGTGCGTCGCTCCCTCAGTACTGCCAATCCGACAGTGCGGCGCTCCCTCAGCACTGCCCCTCCGACAGTGCGGCGCTCCCTCAGAACTGTCCCTCCGACAGTGCGACGCTCCCTCAGTACTGCCCGTCCGAAAGTGCGGCACTCCCTCAGTACTACCCCTCCAACAGTGCGACGCTGCCTTAGTACTGCCCCTCCGACAGTGCGGCACTCCCTCAGTACTGCCCCTCCGACAGTGCGGCGCTCCCTCAGGTCTGCCCCTCCGACAGTGCGGTGCTCCCTCATCACTGCCCCTCCGACAGTGTGGCACTCCCTCAGTACTGCCCCTCCGACAGTGCGCCACTCCCTCAGTACTGCCCCTCCGACAGTGCGGCGCTACCTCAGGTCTGCCCCTCCGACAGTGCGGCGCTCCCTCAGTCCTGCCCCTCCGACAGTGCGGTGCTCCCTCAGCACTGCCCTTCCGACAGTGCGGCGCTCCCTCAGCACTGCCCCTTCGACAGTGCGGCACTCCCTCAGTACTGCCCCTCCGACAGTGCGGCGCTCCCTCAGTACTGTCCCTCCGACAGTGCGGCGCTCCTTCAGTACTGCTCCTCCGACAGTGCAGCGCTCCCTCAGTCAAGTGCCCCTCCGACAATGCGGCGCTCCCTCAGCACTACTCCTCCGACAGTGCGGCACTCCCTCAGCACTGCCCCTCCGACAGTGCAGCACTCCCTCAGTACTGCCCCTCCAACAGTGCGGCTGTCCCTCAGCGCTGCCCCTCCGAAAGTGCGGCGCTCCCTCAGTACTACTCCTCCGACAGTGCGGCACTCCCTCAGCACTGCCCCTCCGACAGTGCAGCACTCCCTCAGTACTGCCCCTCTGACAGTGCGGTGCTCCCTCAGTACTGCCCCTCCAACAGTGCGGTGCTCCCTCAGTACTGCCCCTCCGACAGTGCGGCGCTCCCTCAGCACTGCCCCTCCGACAGTGCAGCACTCCCTCAGTACTGCCCCTCTGACAGTGCGGCGCTCCCTCAGTACTGTCCCTCCCACAGTGCGGTGCTCCTTCATCACTGCCCTTCCGACAGCGCAGTGCGGCGCTCCCTCAGTACTGCCCCTCCGACAGTGCGGCACTCCCTCAGTACTGCCCCTCCAACAGTGCGACGCTGCCTTAGTACTGCCCCTCCGACATCGGCACTCCCTCAGTACTGCCCCTCCGACAGTGCGTCGCTCCCTCAGTACTGCCCCTCCGACAGTGCGGCACTCCCTCAGTACTGCCCCTCCGACAGTGCGGAGCTCCCTCAGGTCTGCCCCTCCGACAGTGCGGCGCTCCCTCAGCACTACCCCTCCGACAGTCCGGCGCTCCCTCAGTACTGCCCCTCCAACAGTGCGGCTGTCCCTCAGTACTGTCCCTCCGACAGTGCGGCGCTCCCTCAGTACTACCCCTCCGACAGTGCGGCTGTCCCTAAGTACTGTCCCTCCGACAGTGCGGCGCTCCCTCAGTACTGTCCCTCCGACAGTGCGGCTGTCCCTCAGTACTGTCCCTCCGGCAGTGCGGCGCTCCCTCAGTACTGCCCCTCCGACAGTGCAGCGCTCCCTGAGCACTGTCCCTCCGACAGTGCTGCGCTGCCTCAGTACTGCCCCTCCGACAGTGCGGCGTTCCCTCAGTACTGCCCCTCCGACAGTGCAGCGCTCCCTCAGTACTGTCCCTCCGACTGTGTAGCGCTCCCTCAGTACTGCCCCTCCGTCTGTGCAGCGCTCCCTCAGTACTGTCCCTCCGACTGTGTAGCGCTCCCTCAGTACTGCCACTCCGACAGTGCGGTGCTCCCTCAGTACTGCCCCTCCAACAGTGCGGTGCTCCCTCAGTACTGCCCCTCCGACAGTGCGGCACTCCCTCAGTACTGCCCCTCCAACAGTGCGACGCTGCCTCAGTACTGCCCCTCCGACAGTGCGGAGCTCCCTCAGGTCTGCCCCTCCGACAGTGCGGCGCTCCCTCAGCACTGCCCCTCCGACAGTGCGGCGCTCCCTCAGCACTGCCGCTCCGACAGTGCGGCGCTCCCTGAGCACTGCCCTGCCGACAGTGCAGCGCTCCCTCAGTACTGCCCCTCCAACAGTGCGGCTGTCCCTCAGTACTGCCCCTCCGACAGTGCGGCGCTCCCTCAGTACTGCCCCACCGACAGTGCAGCGCTCCCTGAGCACTGTCCCTCCGACAGTGCAGCGCTCCCTCAGTACTGCC
The DNA here is from genome assembly GCF_044704955.1 of Pristiophorus japonicus. NCBI lineage: Eukaryota > Metazoa > Chordata > Chondrichthyes > Pristiophoridae > Pristiophorus > Pristiophorus japonicus. Next base: position 94,425,574 of record NC_091996.1, read on the forward strand.
CCTCCGACAGTGCGGCGTTCCCTCAGTACTGCCCCTCCGACTGTGTGGCGCTCCCTCAGTACTGTCCCTCCGACTGTGTAGCGCTCCCTCAGTACTGTCCCTCCGACAGTGCTGCGCTCCCTCAGTACTGCCCCTCCGACAGTCCGGCGCTCCCTCACTACTGCCCCTCCGTCTGTGCGGCGCTCCCTCAGTACTGCCCCTCCGACAGTGCGGCGCTCCCTCAGTACTGTCCCTCCCACAGTGCGGTGCGACGCTCCCTCAGTACTGCCCGTCCGACAGTGCGGCACTCCCTCAGTACTGCCCCTCCAACAGTGCGACGCTGCCTCAGTACTGCCCCTCCGACTGTGCGGTACTCCCTCAGTACTGCCCCTCCGACAGTGCGGCACTCCCTCAGTACTGCCCGTCCGACAGTGCGTCGCTCCCTCAGTACTGCCCCTCCGACAGTGCGTCGCTCCCTCAGTACTGCCCCTCCAACAGTGCGACGCTGCCTTAGTACTGCCCCTCCGACAGTGCGGCGCTCCCTCAGTACTGCCCCTCCGACAGTGCGGCGCTCCCTCAGGTCTGCCCCTCCGACAGTGCGGTGCTCCCTCATCACTGCCCCTCCGACAGTGTGGCGCTCCCTCAGTACTGCCCCTCCGACAGTGCGGCGCTCCCTCTGTACTGCCCCTCCGACAGTGCGGCGCTCCCTCAGGTCTGCCCCTCCGACAGTGCGGCGCTCCCTCAGTCCTGCCCCTCCGACAGTGCGGTGCTCCCTCAGCACTGCCCTTCCGACAGTGCGGCGCTCCCTCAGCACTGCCCCTTCGACAGTGCGGCACTCCCTCAGTACTGCCCCTCCGACAGTGCGGCGCTCCCTCAGTACTGTCCCTCCGACAGTGCGGCGCTCCTTCAGTACTGCTCCTCCGACAGTGCAGCGCTCCCTCAGTCAAGTGCCCCTCCGACAATGCGGCGCTCCCTCAGCACTACTCCTCCGACAGTGCGGCACTCCCTCAGCACTGCCCCTCCGACAGTGCAGCACTCCCTCAGTACTGCCCCTCCAACAGTGCGGCTGTCCCTCAGCACTGCCCCTCCGAAAGTGCGGCGCTCCCTCAGCACTACTCCTCCGACAGTGCGGCACTCCCTGAGCAGTGCCCCTCCGACAGTGCAGAACTCCCTCAGTACTGCCCCTCCGACAGTGCGGTGCTCCCTCAGTACTGCCCCTCCAACAGTGCGGTGCCACCTCAGTATTGCCCCTCCGACAGTGCGGCGCTCCCTCAGGTCTGCCCCTCCGACAGTGCGGCGCTCCCTCAGCACTGCCCCTCCGACAGTGCGGCGCTCCCTCAGTACTGCCCCTCCAACAGTGCGGCTGTCCCTCAGTGCTGTCCCTCCGACAGTGCGGCGCTCCCTCAGTACTGCCCCTCCGACTGTGTGGCGCTCCCTCAGTACTGTCCCTCCGACTGTTTGGCGCTCCCTCAGTACTGCCCCTCCGTCTGTGCAGCGCTCCCTCAGTACTGCCCCTCCGACAGTGCGGCGCTCCCTCAGTACTGACCCTCCGACAGTGCGGCGCTCACTCAGTACTGCCCCTCCGTCAGTGCGGCGCTCCCTCAGTACTGCCCCTCCGACAGTGCGGCGCTCCCTCAGTACTGCCCCTCCGTCAGTGCGGCGCTCCCTCAGTACTGCCCCTCCGTCAGTGCGGCACTCCCTTAGTACTGCCCCTCCGATAGTGCGGCACTCCCTCAGTACTGCCCCTCCGACAGTGCAGCATTCCCTTAGTACTGCCCCTCCGAAAGTGCAGCAGTCCCTCAGTACTGCCCCTCCAACAGTGCGGCGCTCCCTCAGTACTGTCCCTTCGACAGTGCGGCGCTCCCTCAGTACTGCCCCTCCGACAGTGCGGCACTCCCTCAGTACTGCCCCTCCGACAGTGCGGAGCTCCCTCAGGTCTGCCCCTCCGACAGTGCGGCGCTCCCTCAGCACTGCCCCTCCGACAGTGCGGCGCTCCCTCAGCACTGCCCTTCCGACAGTGCAGCGCTCCCTCAGTACTGCCCCTCCAACAGTGCAGCGCTCCCTCAGTACTGCCCCTCCAACAGTGCGGCGCTCCCTCAGTACTGTCCCTTCGACAGTGCGGCGCTCCCTCAGTACTGCCCCTCCGACAGTGCGGCACTCCCTCAGTACTGCCCCTCCGACAGTGCGGAGCTCCCTCAGGTCTGCCCCTCCGACAGTGCGGCGCTCCCTCAGCACTGCCCTTCCGACAGTGCAGCGCTCCCTCAGTACTGCCCCTCCAACAGTGCAGCGCTCCCTCAGTACTGCCCCTCCGACAGTGCAGCGCTCCCTGAGCACTGCCCTTCCGACAGTGCAGCGCTCCCTCAGTACTGCCCCTCCAACAGTGCGGCTGTCCCTCAGGTCTGCCCCTCCGACAGTGCGGCGCTCCCTCAGCACTGCCCCTCCGACAGTGCGGCGCTCCCTCAGTACTGCCCCTCCGACAGTGCGGCGCTCCCTCAGTACTGCCCCTCCGACAGTGCAGCACTCCCTCAGTACTGCCCCTCCGACAGTGCAGCACTCCCTCGGTACTTTCCATCCGACAGTGCAGCACTCCCTCAGTAAAGTGCCCCTCCGACAGTGCGGCGCTCCCTCAGTACTGCCCCTCCGACAGTGCGGTACTCCCTCAGTCCTGCCCCTTCGACAGTGCGGTTCTCCCTCAGTACTGCCCCTCCGACAGTGCGGCGCTCCCTCAGGTCTGCCCCTCCGACAGTGCGGTGCTCCCTCATCACTGCCCCTCCGACAGTGCAGTGCGGCGCTCCCTCAGTACTGCCCCTCCGACAGTGCGGTGCTCCCTCAGCACTGCCCTTCCGACAGTGCGGCGCTCCCTCAGCACTGCCCCTTCGACAGTGCGGCACTCCCTCAGTACTGCCCCTCCGACAGTGCGGTGCTCCCTCAGCACTGCCCTTCCGACAGTGCGGCGCTCCCTCAGCACTGCCCCTTCGACAGTGCGGCACTCCCTCAGTACTGCCCCTCCGACAGTGCGGCGCTCCCTCAGTACTGTCTCTCCGACAGTGCGCCGCTCCCTCAGTACAGCCCCTCCGACACTGCGGCACTCCCTCAGTACTGCCCCACCGACAGTGCGGTGCTCCCTCAGTACTGTCCCTCCGACAGTGCAGTACTCTCTCAGTCCTGCCCCTCCGACAGTGCGGTGCTCCCTCAGTACTGTCCCTCCGACAGTGCGGTGCTCCCTCATCACTGCCCCTCCGACAGCGCAGTGCGACGCTCCCTCAGTACTGCCCGTCCGACAGTGCGGCACTCCCTCAGTACTGCCCCTCCAACAGTGCGGTAGTCCCTCAGTACTGCCCCTCCAACAGTGCGACGCTGCCTCAGTACTGCCCCTCCGACACTGCGGCACTCCCTCAGTACTGCCCCTCCGACTGTGCGGTACTCCCTCAGTACTGCCCCTCCGACAGTGCGGCACTCCCTCAGTACTGCCCCTCCGTCAGTGCGGCGCTCCCTCAGTACTGCCCCTCCGTCAGTGCGGCACTCCCTTAGTACTGCCCCTCCGATAGTGCGGCACTCCCTCAGTACTGCCCCTCCGACAGTGCAGCATTCCCTTAGTACTGCCCCTCCGAAAGTGCAGCAGTCCCTCAGTACTGCCCCTCCAACAGTGCGGCGCTCCCTCAGTACTGTCCCTTCGACAGTGCGGCGCTCCCTCAGTACTGCCCCTCCGACAGTGCGGCACTCCCTCAGTACTGCCCCTCCGACAGTGCGGAGCTCCCTCAGGTCTGCCCCTCCGACAGTGCGGCGCTCCCTCAGCACTGCCCCTCCGACAGTGCGGCGCTCCCTCAGCACTGCCCTTCCGACAGTGCAGCGCTCCCTCAGTACTGCCCCTCCAACAGTGCAGCGCTCCCTCAGTACTGCCCCTCCAACAGTGCGGCGCTCCCTCAGTACTGTCCCTTCGACAGTGCGGCGCTCCCTCAGTACTGCCCCTCCGACAGTGCGGCACTCCCTCAGTACTGCCCCTCCGACAGTGCGGAGCTCCCTCAGGTCTGCCCCTCCGACAGTGCGGCGCTCCCTCAGCACTGCCCTTCCGACAGTGCAGCGCTCCCTCAGTACTGCCCCTCCAACAGTGCAGCGCTCCCTCAGTACTGCCCCTCCGACAGTGCAGCGCTCCCTGAGCACTGCCCTTCCGACAGTGCAGCGCTCCCTCAGTACTGCCCCTCCAACAGTGCGGCTGTCCCTCAGGTCTGCCCCTCCGACAGTGCGGCGCTCCCTCAGCACTGCCCCTCCGACAGTGCGGCGCTCCCTCAGTACTGCCCCTCCGACAGTGCGGCGCTCCCTCAGTACTGCCCCTCCGACAGTGCAGCACTCCCTCAGTACTGCCCCTCCGACAGTGCAGCACTCCCTCAGTACTTTCCATCCGACAGTGCAGCACTCCCTCAGTAAAGTGCCCCTCCGACAGTGCGGCGCTCCCTCAGTACTGCCCCTCCGACAGTGCGGTACTCCCTCAGTCCTGCCCCTCCGACAGTGCGGTTCTCCCTCAGTACTGCCCCTCCGACAGTGCGGCGCTCCCTCAGGTCTGCCCCTCCGACAGTGCTGTGCTCCCTCATCACTGCCCCTCCGACAGTGCAGTGCGGCGCTCCCTCAGTACTGCCCCTCCGACAGTGCGATGCTCCCTCAGCACTGCCCTTCCGACAGTGCGGCGCTCCCTCAGCACTGCCCCTTCGACAGTGCGGCACTCCCTCAGTACTGCCCCTCCGACAGTGCGGTGCTCCCTCAGCACTGCCCTTCCGACAGTGCGGCGCTCCCTCAGCACTGCCCCTTCGACAGTGCGGCACTCCCTCAGTACTGCCCCTCCGACAGTGCGGCGCTCCCTCAGTACTGTCTCTCCGACAGTGCGCCGCTCCCTCAGTACAACCCCTCCGACACTGCGGCACTCCCTCAGTACTGCCCCACCGACAGTGCGGTGCTCCCTCAGTACTGTCCCTCCGACAGTGCAGTACTCTCTCAGTCCTGCCCCTCCGACAGTGCGGTGCTCCCTCAGTACTGTCCCTCCGACAGTGCGGTGCTCCCTCATCACTGCCCCTCCGACAGCGCAGTGCGACGCTCCCTCAGTACTGCCCGTCCGACAGTGCGGCACTCCCTCAGTACTGCCCCTCCAACAGTGCGGTAGTCCCTCAGTACTGCCCCTCCAACAGTGCGACGCTGCCTCAGTACTGCCCCTCCGACACTGCGGCACTCCCTCAGTACTGCCCCTCCGACTGTGCGGTACTCCCTCAGTACTGCCCCTCCGACAGTGCGGCACTCCCTCAGTACTGCCCCTCCGACAATGCGGCGCTCCCTCAGTTCTGCCCCTCCGACAGTGCGGTGCTCCCTCATCACTGCCCTTCCGACAGCGCAGTGCGGCGCTCCCTCAGTACTGCCCCTCCGACAGTGCGGCACTCCCTCAGTACTGCCCGTCCGACAGTGCGTCACTCCCTCAGTACTGCCCCTCCGACAGTGCGGCACTCCCTCAGTACTGCCCCTCCGACAGTGCGGCGCTCCCTCAGGTCTGCCCCTCCGACAGTGCGGCGCTCCCTCAGCACTGCCCCTCCGACAGTGCAGCGCTCCCTCAGCACTGCCCCTCCGACAGTGCAGCGCTCCCTGAGCACTGCCCTTCCGACAGTGCAGCTCTCCCTCAGTACTGCCCCTCCGACAGTGCAGCTCTCCCTCAGTACTGCCCCTCCAACAGTGCGGCTGTCCCTCAGTACTGTCCCTCCGACAGTGCAGCACTCCCTCAGTACTGCCCCTCCGACAGCGCAGTGCGGCGCTCACTCAGTACTGCCCCTCTGACAGTGCGGCGCTCCCTCAGTACTGCCCCTCCGACAGTGCGGCGCTCCCTCAGTACTGCCCCTCCGACAGTGCAGCACTCCCTCATTACTGCCCCTCCGACAGTGCAGCACTCCCTCAGTACTTTCCATCCGACAGTGCAGCACTCCCTCAGTAAAGTGCCCCTCCGACAGTGCGGCACTCCCTCAGTACTGCCCCTCCGACAGTGCGGCGCTCCCTCAGTACTGCCCCTCCGACAGTGCGGTGCTCCCTCAGCACTGCCCGTCCGAAAGTGCGGCACTCCCTCAGTACTACCCCTCCAACAGTGCGACGCTGCCTTAGTACTGCCCCTCCGACAGTGCGGCACTCCCTCAGTACTGCCCCTCCGACAGTGCGGCGCTCCCTCAGGTCTGCCCCTCCGACAGTGCGGTGCTCCCTCATCACTGCCCCTCCGACAGTGTGGCACTCCCTCAGCACTGCCCCTCCGACAGTGCGCCACTCCCTCAGTACTGCCCCTCCGACAGTGCGGCGCTCCCTCAGGTCTGCCCCTCCGACAGTGCGGCGCTCCCTCAGTACTGCCCCTCCGACAGTGCGGTGCTCCCTCAGCACTGCCCTTCCGACAGTGCGGCGCTCCCTCAGCACTGCCCCTTCGACAGTGCGGCACTCCCTCAGTACTGCCCCTCCGACAGTGCAGAACTCCCTCAGTACTGCCCCTCCGACAGTGCGGTGCTCCCTCAGTACTGCCCCTCCAACAGTGCGGTGCTCCCTCAGTACTGCCCCTCCGACAGTGCGGCGCTCCCTCAGTACTGTCCCTCCCACAGTGCGGTGATCCCTCATCACTGGCCTTCCGACAGCGCAGTGCGGCGCTCCCTCAGTACTGCCCCTCCGACAGTGCGGCACTCCCTCAGTACTGCCCCTCCAACAGTGCGACGCTGCCTTAGTACTGCCCCTCCGACGCTGCGGCACTCCCTCAGTACTGCCCCTCCGACAGTGCGTCGCTCCCTCAGTACTGCCCCTCCGACAGTGCGTCGCTCCCTCAGTACTGCCCCTCCGACAGTGCGGAGCTCCCTCAGGTCTGCCCCTCCGACAGTGCGGCGCTCCCTCAGCACTGCCCCTCCGACAGTGCGGCGCTCCCTCAGTACTGCCCCTCCAACAGTGCGGCTGTCCCTCAGTACTGCCCCTCCGACAGTGCGGCGCTCCCTGAGCACTGTCCCTCCGACAGTGCAGCGCTCCCTCAGTACTGCCCCTCCGACAGTGCGGCGTTCCCTCAGTACTGCCCCTCCGACTGTGTGGCGCTCCCTCAGTACTGTCCCTCCGACTGTGTAGCGCTCCCTCAGTACTGTCCCTCCGACAGTGCGGCGCTCCCTCAGTACTGCCCCTCCGACAGTGCTGCGCTCCCTCAGTACTGCACCTCCGACAGTGCGGCGCTCCCTCAGTACTGTCCCTCCCACAGTGCGGTGCTCCCTCATCACTGCCCCTCCGACAGCGCAGTGCGACGCTCCCTCAGTACTGCCCGTCCGACAGTGCGGCACTCCCTCAGTACTGCCCCTCCAACAGTGCGACGCTGCCTCAGTACTGCCCCTCCGACTGTGCGGTACTCCCTCAGTACTGCCCCTCCGACAGTGCGGCACTCCCTCAGTACTGCCCCTCCGACAGTGCGTCGCTCCCTCAGTACTGCCCCTCCGACAGTGCGGCGCTCCCTCAGCACTGCCCTTCCGACAGTGCGGCGCTCCCTCAGCACTGCCCCTCCGACAGTGCGGCACTCCCTCAGCACTGCCCCTCCGACAGTGCGGCCCTCCCTCAGAACTGTCCCTCCGACAGTGCGACGCTCCCTCAGTACTGCCCGTCCGAAAGTGCGGCACTCCCTCAGTACTACCCCTCCAACAGTGCGACGCTGCCTTAGTACTGCCCCTCCGACAGTGCGGCACTCCCTCAGTACTGCCCCTCCGACAGTGCGGCGCTCCCTCAGGTCTGCCCCTCCGACAGTGCGGTGCTCCCTCATCACTGCCCCTCCGACAGTGTGGCACTCCCTCAGTACTGCCCCTCCGACAGTGCGGCACTCCCTCACTACTGCCCCTCTGACAGTGCGGCGCTCCCTCAGGTCTGCCCCTCCGACAGTGCGGCGCTCCCTCAGTACTGCCCCTCCGACAGTGCGGTGCTCCCTCAGCACTGCCCTTCCGACAGTGCAGCGCTCCCTCAGTACTGTCCCTCCGAAAGTGCGGCACTCCCTCAGTACTGCCCCTCCAACAGTGCGACGCTGCCTTAGTACTGCCCCTCCGACACTGCGGCACTCCCTCAGTACTGCCCCTCCGACAGTGCGTCGCTCCCTCAGTACTGTCCCTCCGACAGTGCAGCGCTCCCTCAGTACTGCCCCTCCGACAGTGCGGCGTTCCCTCAGTACTGCCCCTCCGACTGTGTGGCGCTCCCTCAGTACTGTCCCTCCGACTGTGTAGCGCTCCCTCAGTACTGTCCCTCCGACAGTGCGGCGCTCCCTCAGTACTGCCCCTCCGACAGTGCTGCGCTCCCTCAGTACTGCCCCTCCGACAGTGCGGCGCTCCCTCACTACTGCCCCTCCGTCTGTGCGGCGCTCCCTCAGTACTGCCCCTCCGACAGTGCGGCGCTCCCTCAGTACTGCCCCTCCGTCAGTGCGGCGCTCCCTCAGTACTGCCCCTCCGTCAGTGCGGCACTCCCTCAGTACTGCCCCTCCGACAGTGCGGCATTCGCTCAGTACTGCCCCTCCGACAGTGCGGCATTCGCTCAGTACTGCCCCTCCGACAGTGCGGCATTCGCTCAGTACCGCCCCTCCGTCAGTGCGGCACTCCCTCAGTACTGCCCCTCCAACAGTGCGGCGCTCCCTCAGTACTGTCCCTCCGACAGTGCGGCGCTCCCTCAGTACTGCCCCACCGACAGTGTGGCACTCCCTCAGTACTGCCCCTCCGACAGTGTGGTACTCCCTCAGTCCTGCCCCTCCGACAGTGCGGTGCTCCCTCAGTACTGTCCCTCCGACAATGCGGTGCTCCCTCATCACTGCCCCTCCGACAGCGCAGTGCGACGCTCCCTCAGTACTGCCCGTCCGACAGTGCGGCACTCCCTCAGTACTGCCCCTCCAACAGTGCGGTAGTCCCTCAGTACTGCCCCTCCAACAGTGCGACGCTGCCTCAGTACTGCCCCTCCGACACTGCGGCACTCCCTCAGTACTGCCCCTCCGACTGTGCGGTACTCCCTCAGTACTGCCCCTCCGACAGTGCGGCACTCCCTCAGTACTGCCCCTCCGACAATGCGGCGCTCCCTCAGTTCTGCCCCTCCGACAGTGCGGTGCTCCATCATCACTGCCCTTCCGACAGCGCAGTGCGGCGCTCCCTCAGTACTGCCCCTCCGACAGTGCGGCACTCCCTCAGTACTGCCCGTCCGACAGTGCGTCGCTCCCTCAGTACTGCCCCTCCGACAGTGCGGCACTCCCTCAGTACTGCCCCTCCGACAGTGCGGCGCTCCCTCAGGTCTGCCCCTCCGACAGTGCGGCGCTCCCTCAGCACTGCCCCTCCGACAGTGCGGCGCTCCCTCAGCACTGCCCCTCCGACAATGCAGCGCTCCCTGAGCACTGCCCTTCCGACAGTGCAGCTCTCCCTCAGTACTGCCCCTCCAACAGTGCGGCTGTCCCTCAGTACTGTCCCTCCGACAGTGCAGCACTCCCTCAGTACTGCCCCTCTTACAGTGCGGAACTCCCTCTGTACTGCCCCTCGTACAGTGCAGCCCTCTCTCAGTACTGCCCCTCCGACAGCGCAGTGCGGCGCTCACTCAGTACTGCCCCTCTGACAGTGCGGCGCTCCCTCAGTACTGCCCCTCTGACAGTGCGGCGCTCCCTCAGTACTGCCCCTCCGACAGTGCAGCACTCCCTCATTACTGCCCCTCCGACAGTGCAGCACTCCCTCAGTACTTTCCATCCGACAGTGCAGCACTCCCTCAGTAAAGTGCCCCTCCGACAGTGCGGCACTCCCTCAGTACTGCCCCTCCGACAGTGTGGCGCTCCCTCAGTACTGCCCCTCCGACAGTGCGGTGCTCCCTCAGCACTGCCCGTCCGAAAGTGCGGCACTCCCTCAGTACTACCCCTCCAACAGTGCGACGCTGCCTTAGTACTGCCCCTCCGACAGTGCGGCACTCCCTCAGTACTGCCCCTCCGACAGTGCGGCGCTCCCTCAGGTCTGCCCCTCCGACAGTGCGGTGCTCCCTCATCACTGCCCCTCCGACAGTGTGGCACTCCCTCAGCACTGCCCCTCCGACAGTGCGGCACTCCCTCAGTACTGCCCCTCCGACAGTGCGGCGCTCCCTCAGGTCTGCCCCTCCGACAGTGCGGCGCTCCCTCAGTACTGCCCCTCTGACAGTGCGGTGCTCCCTCAGCACTGCCCTTCCGACAGTGCGGCGCTCCCTCAGCACTGCCCCTTCGACAGTGCGGCACTCCCTCAGTACTGCCCCTCCGACAGTGCGGCGCTCCCTCAGTACTGTCCCTCCGACAGTGCGGCGCTCCTTCAGTACTGCTCCTCCGACAGTGCAGCGCTCCCTCAGTCAAGTGCCCCTCCGACAATGCGGCGCTCCCTCATCGCTACTCCTCCGACAGTGCGGCACTCCCTCAGCACTGCCCCTCCGACAGTGCAGCACTCCCTCAGTACTGCCCCTCCAACAGTGCGGCTGTCCCTCAGCACTGCCCCTCCGAAAGTGCGGCGCTCCCTCAGCACTACTCCTCCGACAGTGCGGCACTCCCTCAGCACTGCCCCTCCGACAGTGCAGAACTCCCTCAGTACTGCCCCTCCGACAGTGCGGTGCTCCCTCAGTACTGCCCCTCCAACAGTGCGGTGCTCCCTCAGTACTGCCCCTCCGACAGTGCGGTGCTCCCTCAGTACTGCCCCTCCAACAGTGCGGTGCTCCCTCAGTACTGCCCCTCCGACAGTGCGGCGCTCCCTCAGTACTGTCCCTCCCACAGTGCGGTGATCCCTCATCACTGGCCTTCCGACAGCGCAGTGCGGCGCTCCCTCAGTACTGCCCCTCCGACAGTGCGGCACTCCCTCAGTACTGCCCCTCCAACAGTGCGACGCTGCCTTAGTACTGCCCCTCCGACGCTGCGGCACTCCCTCAGTACTGCCCCTCCGACAGTGCGTCGCTCCCTCAGTACTGCCCCTCCGACAGTGCGTCGCTCCCTCAGTACTGCCCCTCCGACAGTGCGGAGCTCCCTCAGGTCTGCCCCTCCGACAGTGCGGCGCTCCCTCAGCACTGCCCCTCCGACAGTGCAGCGCTCCCTCAGTACTGCCCCTCCAACAGTGCGGCTGTCCCTCAGTACTGCCCCTCCGACAGTGCGGCGCTCCCTCAGTACTGCCCCTCCGACAGTGCAGCGCTCCCTGAGCACTGTCCCTCCGACAGTGCAGCGCTCCCTCAGTACTGCCCCTCCGACAGTGCGGCGTTCCCTCAGTACTGCCCCTCCGACTGTGTGGCGCTCCCTCAGTACTGTCCCTCCGACTGTGTAGCGCTCCCTCAGTACTGTCCCTCCGACAGTGCGGCGCTCCCTCAGTACTGTCCCTCCGACAGTGCTGCGCTCCCTCAGTACTGCCCCTCCGACAGTCCGGCGCTCCCTCACTACTGCCCCTCCGTCTGTGCGGCGCTCCCTCAGTACTGCACCTCCGTCTGTGCGGCGCTCCCTCAGTACTGCACCTCCGACAGTGCGGCGCTCCCTCAGTACTGTCCCTCCCACAGTGCGGTGCTCCCTCATCACTGCCCCTCCGACAGCGCAGTGCGACGCTCCCTCAATACTGCCCGTCCGACAGTGCGGCACTCCCTCAGTACTGCCCCTCCAACAGTGCGACGCTGCCTCAGTACTGCCCCTCCGACTGTGCGGTACTCCCTCAGTACTGCCCCTCCGACAGTGCGGCACTCCCTCAGTACTGCCCCTCCGACAGTGCGTCGCTCCCTCAGTACTGCCCCTCCGACAGTGCGGCGCTCCCTCAGCACTGCCCTTCCGACAGTGCGGCGCTCCCTCAGCACTGCCCCTCCGACAGTGCGGCACTCCCTCAGCACTGCCCCTCCGACAGTGCGGCCCTCCCTCAGAACTGTCCCTCCGACAGTGCGACGCTCCCTCAGTACTGCCCGTCCGAAAGTGCGGCACTCCCTCAGTACTACCCCTCCAACAGTGCGACGCTGCCTTAGTACTGCCCCTCCGACAGTGCGGCACTCCCTCAGTACTGCCCCTCCGACAGTGCGGCGCTCCCTCAGGTCTGCCCCTCCGACAGTGCGGTGCTCCCTCATCACTGCCCCTCCGACAGTGTGGCACTCCCTTAGTACTGCCCCTCCGACAGTGCGGCACTCCCTCACTACTGCCCCTCTGACAGTGCGGCGCTCCCTCAGGTCTGCCCCTCCGACACTGCGGCACTCCCTCAGTACTGCCCCACCGACAGTGCGGTGCTCCCTCAGTACTGTCCCTCCGACAATGCGGTGCTCCCTCATCACTGCCCCTCCGACAGCGCAGTGCGACGCTCCCTCAGTACTGCCCGTCCGACAGTGCGGCACTCCCTCAGTACTGCCCCTCCAACAGTGCGGTAGTCCCTCAGTACTGCCCCTCCAACAGTGCGACGCTGCCTCAGTACTGCCCCTCCGACACTGCGGCACTCCCTCAGTACTGCCCCTCCGACTGTGCGGTACTCCCTCAGTACTGCCCCTCCGACAGTGCGGCACTCCCTCAGTACTGCCCCTCCGACAATGCGGCGCTCCCTCAGTTCTGCCCCTCCGACAGTGCGGTGCTCCATCATCACTGCCCTTCCGACAGCGCAGTGCGGCGCTCCCTCAGTACTGCCCCTCCGACAGTGCGGCACTCCCTCAGTACTGCCCGTCCGACAGTGCGTCGCTCCCTCAGTACTGCCCCTCCGACAGTGCGGCACTCCCTCAGTACTGCCCCTCCGACAGTGCGGCGCTCCCTCAGGTCTGCCCCTCCGACAGTGCGGCGCTCCCTCAGCACTGCCCCTCCGACAGTGCGGCGCTCCCTCAGCACTGCCCCTCCGACAGTGCAGCGCTCCCTGAGCACTGCCCTTCCGACAGTGCAGCTCTCCCTCAGTACTGCCCCTCCAACAGTGCGGCTGTCCCTCAGTACTGTCCCTCCGACAGTGCAGCACTCCCTCAGTACTGCCCCTCTTACAGTGCGGAACTCCCTCTGTACTGCCCCTCGTACAGTGCAGCCCTCTCTCAGTACTGCCCCTCCGACAGCGCAGTGCGGCGCTCACTCAGTACTGCCCCTCTGACAGTGCGGCGCTCCCTCAGTACTGCCCCTCTGACAGTGCGGCGCTCCCTCAGTACTGCCCCTCCGACAGTGCAGCACTCCCTCATTACTGCCCCTCCGACAGTGCAGCACTCCCTCAGTACTTTCCATCCGACAGTGCAGCACTCCCTCAGTAAAGTGCCCCTCCGACAGTGCGGCACTCCCTCAGTACTGCCCCTCCGACAGTGTGGCGCTCCCTCAGTACTGCCCCTCCGACAGTGCGGTGCTCCCTCAGCACTGCCCGTCCGAAAGTGCGGCACTCCCTCAGTACTACCCCTCCAACAGTGCGACGCTGCCTTAGTACTGCCCCTCCGACAGTGCGGCACTCCCTCAGTACTGCCCCTCCGACAGTGCGGCGCTCCCTCAGGTCTGCCCCTCCGACAGTGCGGTGCTCCCTCATCACTGCCCCTCCGACAGTGCGGCACTCCCTCAGCACTGCCCCTCCGACAGTGCGGCACTCCCTCAGTACTGCCCCTCCGACAGTGCGGCGCTCCCTCAGGTCTGCCCCTCCGACAGTGCGGCGCTCCCTCAGTACTGCCCCTCCGACAGTGCGGTGCTCCCTCAGCACTGCCCTTCCGACAGTGCGGCGCTCCCTCAGCACTGCCCCTTCGACAGTGCGGCACTCCCTCAGTACTGCCCCTCCGACAGTGCGGCGCTCCCTCAGTACTGTCCCTCCGACAGTGCGGCGCTCCTTCAGTACTGCTCCTCCGACAGTGCAGCGCTCCCTCAGTCAAGTGCCCCTCCGACAATGCGGCGCTCCCTCAGCACTACTCCTCCGACAGTGCGGCACTCCCTCAGCACTGCCCCTCCGACAGTGCAGCACTCCCTCAGTACTGCCCCTCCAACAGTGCGGCTGTCCCTCAGCACTGCCCCTCCGAAAGTGCGGCGCTCCCTCAGCACTACTCCTCCGACAGTGCGGCACTCCCTCAGCACTGCCCCTCCGACAGTGCAGAACTCCCTCAGTACTGCCCCTCCGACAGTGCGGTGCTCCCTCAGTACTGCCCCTCCAACAGTGCGGTGCTCCCTCAGTACTGCCCCTCCGACAGTGCGGCGCTCCCTCAGTACTGTCCCTCCCACAGTGCGGTGATCCCTCATCACTGGCCTTCCGACAGCGCAGTGCGGCGCTCCCTCAGTACTGCCCCTCCGACAGTGCGGCACTCCCTCAGTACTGCCCCTCCAACAGTGCGACGCTTCCTTAGTACTGCCCCTCCGACGTTGCGGCACTCCCTCAGTACTGCCCCTCCGACAGTGCGTCGCTCCCTCAGTACTGCCCCTCCGACAGTGCGTCGCTCCCTCAGTACTGCCCCTCCGACAGTGCGGAGCTCCCTCAGGTCTGCCCCTCCGACAGTGCGGCGCTCCCTCAGCACTGCCCCTCCGACAGTGCAGCGCTCCCTCAGTACTGCCCCTCCAACAGTGCGGCTGTCCCTCAGTACTGCCCCTCCGACAGTGCGGCGCTCCCTCAGTACTGCCCCTCCGACAGTGCAGCGCTCCCTGAGCACTGTCCCTCCGACAGTGCAGCGCTCCCTCAGTACTGCCCCTCCGACAGTGCGGCGTTCCCTCAGTACTGCCCCTCCGACTGTGTGGCGCTCCCTCAGTACTGTCCCTCCGACTGTGTAGCGCTCCCTCAGTACTGTCCCTCCGACAGTGCGGCGCTCCCTCAGTACTGCCCCTCCGACAGTGCTGCGCTCCCTCAGTACTGCCCCTCCGACAGTCCGGCGCTCCCTCACTACTGCCCCTCCGTCTGTGCGGCGCTCCCTCAGTACTGCACCTCCGACAGTGCGGCGCTCCCTCAGTACTGTCCCTCCCACAGTGCGGTGCTCCTTCATCACTGCCCCTCCGAAAGCGCAGTGCGACGCTCCCTCAGTACTGCCCATCCGACAGTGCGGCAATCCCTCAGTACTGCCCCTCCAACAGTGCTACGCTGCCTCAGTACTGCCCCTCCGACTGTGCGGTACTCCCTCAGTACTGCCCCTCCGACAGTGCGGCACTCCCTCAGTACTGCCCCTCCGACAATGCGGCGCTCCCTCAGTTCTGCCCCTCCGACATTGCGGTGCTCCCTCATCACTGCCCTTCCGACAGCGCAGTGCGGCGCTCCCTCAGTACTGCCCCTCCGACAGTGCGTCGCTCCCTCAGCACTGCCCCTCCGACAGTGCGGCGCTCCCTCAGAACTGTCCCTCCGACAGTGCGACGCTCCCTCAGGTCTGCCCCTCCGACAGTGCGGTGCTCCCTCATCACTGCCCCTCCGACAGTGTGGCACTCCCTCAGTACTGCCCCTCCGACAGTGCGGCACTCCCTCACTACTGCCCCTCCGACAGTGCGGCGCTCCCTCAGGTCTGCCCCTCCGACAGTGCGGCGCTCCCTCAGTACTGCCCCTCCGACAGTTCGGTGCTCCCTCAGCACTGCCCTTCCGACAGTGCAGCGCTCCCTCAGTACTGTCCCTCCGACTGTGTGGCGCTCCCTCAGTACTGTCCCTCCGACTGTGTAGCGCTCCCTCAGTACTGCCCCTCCGACAGTGCGGCGCTCCCTCAGTACTGCCCCTCCGACAATGCGGTACTCCCTCAGTACTGCCCCTCCGACAGCGCAGTGCGGCCCTCCCTCAGTACTGTCCCTCCGACAGTGAGACGCTTCCTCAGTACCGCCCCTCCGACAGTGCGGCACTCCCTCAATACTGCCCCTCCAACAGTGCGGCGCTCCCTCAGCACTACTCCTCCGACAGTGCGGCACTCCCTCAGCACTGCCCCTCCGACAGTGCAGCACTCCCTCAGTACTGCCCCTCCAACAGTGCGGCTGTCCCTCAGCGCTGCCCCTCCGAAAGTGCGGCGCTCCCTCAGCACTACTCCTCCGACAGTGCGGCACTCCCTCAGCACTGCCCCTCCGACAGTGCGGCGCTCCCTCAGGTCTGCCCCTCCGACAGTGCGGCGCTCCCTCAGTACTGCCCCTCCGACAGTGCGGCGCTCCCTCAGCACTGCCCCTCCGACAGTGCGGCGCTCCCTCAGCACTGCCCCTCCGACAATGCAGCGCTCCCTGAGCACTGCCCTTCCGACAGTGCAGCTCTCCCTCAGTACTGCCCCTCCAACAGTGCCGCTGTCCCTCAGTACTGTCCCTCCGACAGTGCAGCACTCCCTCAGTACTGCCCCTCTTACAGTGCGGAACTCCCTCTGTACTGCCCCTCGTACAGTGCAGCCCTCTCTCAGTACTGCCCCTCCGACAGCGCAGTGCGGCGCTCACTCAGTACTGCCCCTCTGACAGTGCGGCGCTCCCTCAGTACTGCCCCTCTGACAGTGCGGCGCTCCCTCAGTACTGCCCCTCCGACAGTGCAGCACTCCCTCATTACTGCCCCTCCGACAGTGCAGCACTCCCTCAGTACTTTCCATCCGACAGTGCAGCACTCCCTCAGTAAAGTGCCCCTCCGACAGTGCGGCACTCCCTCAGTACTGCCCCTCCGACAGTGTGGCGCTCCCTCAGTACTGCCCCTCCGACAGTGCGGTGCTCCCTCAGCACTGCCCGTCCGAAAGTGCGGCACTCCCTCAGTACTACCCCTCCAACAGTGCGACGCTGCCTTAGTACTGCCCCTCCGACAGTGCGGCACTCCCTCAGTACTGCCCCTCCGACAGTGCGGCGCTCCCTCAGGTCTGCCCCTCCGACAGTGCGGTGCTCCCTCATCACTGCCCCTCCGACAGTGTGGCACTCCCTCAGCACTGCCCCTCCGACAGTGCGGCACTCCCTCAGTACTGCCCCTCCGACAGTGCGGCGCTCCCTCAGGTCTGCCCCTCCGACAGTGCGGCGCTCCCTCAGTACTGCCCCTCCGACAGTGCGGTGCTCCCTCAGCACTGCCCTTCCGACAGTGCGGCGCTCCCTCAGCACTGCCCCTTCGACAGTGCGGCACTCCCTCAGTACTGCCCCTCCGACAGTGCGGCGCTCCCTCAGTACTGTCCCTCCGACAGTGCGGCGCTCCTTCAGTACTGCTCCTCCGACAGTGCAGCGCTCCCTCAGTCAAGTGCCCCTCCGACAATGCGGCGCTCCCTCATCGCTACTCCTCCGACAGTGCGGCACTCCCTCAGCACTGCCCCTCCGACAGTGCAGCACTCCCTCAGTACTGCCCCTCCAACAGTGCGGCTGTCCCTCAGCACTGCCCCTCCGAAAGTGCGGCGCTCCCTCAGCACTACTCCTCCGACAGTGCGGCACTCCCTCAGCACTGCCCCTCCGACAGTGCAGAACTCCCTCAGTACTGCCCCTCCGACAGTGCGGTGCTCCCTCAGTACTGCCCCTCCAACAGTGCGGTGCTCCCTCAGTACTGCCCCTCCGACAGTGCGGTGCTCCCTCAGTACTGCCCCTCCAACAGTGCGGTGCTCCCTCAGTACTGCCCCTCCGACAGTGCGGCGCTCCCTCAGTACTGTCCCTCCCACAGTGCGGTGATCCCTCATCACTGGCCTTCCGACAGCGCAGTGCGGCGCTCCCTCAGTACTGCCCCTCCGACAGTGCGGCACTCCCTCAGTACTGCCCCTCCAACAGTGCGACGCTGCCTTAGTACTGCCCCTCCGACGCTGCGGCACTCCCTCAGTACTGCCCCTCCGACAGTGCGTCGCTCCCTCAGTACTGCCCCTCCGACAGTGCGTCGCTCCCTCAGTACTGCCCCTCCGACAGTGCGGAGCTCCCTCAGGTCTGCCCCTCCGACAGTGCGGCGCTCCCTCAGCACTGCCCCTCCGACAGTGCAGCGCTCCCTCAGTACTGCCCCTCCAACAGTGCGGCTGTCCCTCAGTACTGCCCCTCCGACAGTGCGGCGCTCCCTCAGTACTGCCCCTCCGACAGTGCAGCGCTCCCTGAGCACTGTCCCTCCGACAGTGCAGCGCTCCCTCAGTACTGCCCCTCCGACAGTGCGGCGTTCCCTCAGTACTGCCCCTCCGACTGTGTGGCGCTCCCTCAGTACTGTCCCTCCGACTGTGTAGCGCTCCCTCAGTACTGTCCCTCCGACAGTGCGGCGCTCCCTCAGTACTGTCCCTCCGACAGTGCTGCGCTCCCTCAGTACTGCCCCTCCGACAGTCCGGCGCTCCCTCACTACTGCCCCTCCGTCTGTGCGGCGCTCCCTCAGTACTGCACCTCCGTCTGTGCGGCGCTCCCTCAGTACTGCACCTCCGACAGTGCGGCGCTCCCTCAGTACTGTCCCTCCCACAGTGCGGTGCTCCCTCATCACTGCCCCTCCGACAGCGCAGTGCGACGCTCCCTCAATACTGCCCGTCCGACAGTGCGGCACTCCCTCAGTACTGCCCCTCCAACAGTGCGACGCTGCCTCAGTACTGCCCCTCCGACTGTGCGGTACTCCCTCAGTACTGCCCCTCCGACAGTGCGGCACTCCCTCAGTACTGCCCCTCCGACAGTGCGTCGCTCCCTCAGTACTGCCCCTCCGACAGTGCGGCGCTCCCTCAGCACTGCCCTTCCGACAGTGCGGCGCTCCCTCAGCACTGCCCCTCCGACAGTGCGGCACTCCCTCAGCACTGCCCCTCCGACAGTGCGGCCCTCCCTCAGAACTGTCCCTCCGACAGTGCGACGCTCCCTCAGTACTGCCCGTCCGAAAGTGCGGCACTCCCTCAGTACTACCCCTCCAACAGTGCGACGCTGCCTTAGTACTGCCCCTCCGACAGTGCGGCACTCCCTCAGTACTGCCCCTCCGACAGTGCGGCGCTCCCTCAGGTCTGCCCCTCCGACAGTGCGGTGCTCCCTCATCACTGCCCCTCCGACAGTGTGGCACTCCCTTAGTACTGCCCCTCCGACAGTGCGGCACTCCCTCACTACTGCCCCTCTGACAGTGCGGCGCTCCCTCAGGTCTGCCCCTCCGACACTGCGGCACTCCCTCAGTACTGCCCCACCGACAGTGCGGTGCTCCCTCAGTACTGTCCCTCCGACAATGCGGTGCTCCCTCATCACTGCCCCTCCGACAGCGCAGTGCGACGCTCCCTCAGTACTGCCCGTCCGACAGTGCGGCACTCCCTCAGTACTGCCCCTCCAACAGTGCGGTAGTCCCTCAGTACTGCCCCTCCAACAGTGCGACGCTGCCTCAGTACTGCCCCTCCGACACTGCGGCACTCCCTCAGTACTGCCCCTCCGACTGTGCGGTACTCCCTCAGTACTGCCCCTCCGACAGTGCGGCACTCCCTCAGTACTGCCCCTCCGACAATGCGGCGCTCCCTCAGTTCTGCCCCTCCGACAGTGCGGTGCTCCATCATCACTGCCCTTCCGACAGCGCAGTGCGGCGCTCCCTCAGTACTGCCCCTCCGACAGTGCGGCACTCCCTCAGTACTGCCCGTCCGACAGTGCGTCGCTCCCTCAGTACTGCCCCTCCGACAGTGCGGCACTCCCTCAGTACTGCCCCTCCGACAGTGCGGCGCTCCCTCAGGTCTGCCCCTCCGACAGTGCGGCGCTCCCTCAGCACTGCCCCTCCGACAGTGCGGCGCTCCCTCAGCACTGCCCCTCCGACAGTGCAGCGCTCCCTGAGCACTGCCCTTCCGACAGTGCAGCTCTCCCTCAGTACTGCCCCTCCAACAGTGCGGCTGTCCCTCAGTACTGTCCCTCCGACAGTGCAGCACTCCCTCAGTACTGCCCCTCTTACAGTGCGGAACTCCCTCTGTACTGCCCCTCGTACAGTGCAGCCCTCTCTCAGTACTGCCCCTCCGACAGCGCAGTGCGGCGCTCACTCAGTACTGCCCCTCTGACAGTGCGGCGCTCCCTCAGTACTGCCCCTCTGACAGTGCGGCGCTCCCTCAGTACTGCCCCTCCGACAGTGCAGCACTCCCTCATTACTGCCCCTCCAACAGTGCGACGCTGCCTTAGTACTGCCCCTCCGACAGTGCGGCACTCCCTCAGTACTGCCCCTCCGACAGTGCGGCGCTCCCTCAGGTCTGCCCCTCCGACAGTGCGGTGCTCCCTCATCACTGCCCCTCCGACAGTGTGGCACTCCCTCAGCACTGCCCCTCCGACAGTGCGGCACTCCCTCAGTACTGCCCCTCCGACAGTGCGGCGCTCCCTCAGGTCTGCCCCTCCGACAGTGCGGCGCTCCCTCAGTACTGCCCCTCCGACAGTGCGGTGCTCCCTCAGCACTGCCCTTCCGACAGTGCGGCGCTCCCTCAGCACTGCCCCTTCGACAGTGCGGCACTCCCTCAGTACTGCCCCTCCGACAGTGCGGCGCTCCCTCAGTACTGTCCCTCCGACAGTGCGGCGCTCCTTCAGTACTGCTCCTCCGACAGTGCAGCGCTCCCTCAGTCAAGTGCCCCTCCGACAATGCGGCGCTCCCTCAGCACTACTCCTCCGACAGTGCGGCACTCCCTCAGCACTGCCCCTCCGACAGTGCAGCACTCCCTCAGTACTGCCCCTCCAACAGTGCGGCTGTCCCTCAGCACTGCCCCTCCGAAAGTGCGGCGCTCCCTCAGCACTACTCCTCCGACAGTGCGGCACTCCCTCAGCACTGCCCCTCCGACAGTGCAGAACTCCCTCAGTACTGCCCCTCCGACAGTGCGGTGCTCCCTCAGTACTGCCCCTCCAACAGTGCGGTGCTCCCTCAGTACTGCCCCTCCAACAGTGCGGCGCTCCCTCAGTACTGTCCCTCCCACAGTGCGGTGATCCCTCATCACTGGCCTTCCGACAGCGCAGTGCGGCGCTCCCTCAGTACTGCCCCTCCGACAGTGCGGCACTCCCTCAGTACTGCCCCTCCAACAGTGCGACGCTTCCTTAGTACTGCCCCTCCGACGTTGCGGCACTCCCTCAGTACTGCCCCTCCGACAGTGCGTCGCTCCCTCAGTACTGCCCCTCCGACAGTGCGTCGCTCCCTCAGTACTGCCCCTCCGACAGTGCGGAGCTCCCTCAGGTCTGCCCCTCCGACAGTGCGGCGCTCCCTCAGCACTGCCCCTCCGACAGTGCAGCGCTCCCTCAGTACTGCCCCTCCAACAGTGCGGCTGTCCCTCAGTACTGCCCCTCCGACAGTGCGGCGCTCCCTCAGTACTGCCCCTCCGACAGTTCAGCGCTCCCTGAGCACTGTCCCTCCGACAGTGCAGCGCTCCCTCAGTACTGCCCCTCCGACAGTGCGGCGTTCCCTCAGTACTGCCCCTCCGACTGTGTGGCGCTCCCTCAGTACTGTCCCTCCGACTGTGTAGCGCTCCCTCAGTACTGTCCCTCCGACAGTGCGGCGCTCCCTCACTACTGCCCCTCCGACAGTGCTGCGCTCACTCAGTACTGCCCCTCCGACAGTCCGGCGCTCCCTCACTACTGCCCCTCCGTCTGTGCGGCGCTCCCTCAGTACTGCACCTCCGACAGTGCGGCGCTCCCTCAGTACTGTCCCTCCCACAGTGCGGTGCTCCTTCATCACTGCCCCTCCGAAAGCGCAGTGCGACGCTCCCTCAGTACTGCCCATCCGACAGTGCGGCAATCCCTCAGTACTGCCCCTCCAACAGTGCTACGCTGCCTCAGTACTGCCCCTCCGACTGTGCGGTACTCCCTCAGTACTGCCCCTCCGACAGTGCGGCACTCCCTCAGTACTGCCCCTCCGACAATGCGGCGCTCCCTCAGTTCTGCCCCTCCGACATTGCGGTGCTCCCTCATCACTGCCCTTCCGACAGCGCAGTGCGGCGCTCCCTCAGTACTGCCCCTCCGACAGTGCGTCGCTCCCTCAGCACTGCCCCTCCGACAGTGCGGCGCTCCCTCACAACTGTCCCTCCGACAGTGCGACGCTCCCTCAGGTCTGCCCCTCCGACAGTGCGGTGCTCCCTCATCACTGCCCCTCCGACAGTGTGGCACTCCCTCAGTACTGCCCCTCCGACAGTGCGGCACTCCCTCACTACTGCCCCTCCGACAGTGCGGCGCTCCCTCAGGTCTGCCCCTCCGACAGTGCGGCGCTCCCTCAGTACTGCCCCTCCGACAGTTCGGTGCTCCCTCAGCACTGCCCTTCCGACAGTGCAGCGCTCCCTCAGTACTGTCCCTCCGACTGTGTGGCGCTCCCTCAGTACTGTCCCTCCGACTGTGTAGCGCTCCCTCAGTACTGCCCCTCCGACAGTGCGGCGCTCCCTCAGTACTGCCCCTCCGACAGTGCGGCATTCGCTCAGTACTGCCCCTCCGACAGTGCGGCGCTCCCTCAGTACTGTCCCTCCGACAGTGCGGCGCTCCCTCAGTACTGCCCCTCCGACAATGCGGTACTCCCTCAGTACTGCCCCTCCGACAGCGCAGTGCGGCCCTCCCTCAGTACTGTCCCTCCGACAGTGAGACGCTTCCTCAGTACCGCCCCTCCGACAGTGCGGCACTCCCTCAATACTGCCCCTCCAACAGTGCGGCGCTCCCTCAGCACTACTCCTCCGACAGTGCGGCACTCCCTCAGCACTGCCCCTCCGACAGTGCAGCACTCCCTCAGTACTGCCCCTCCAACAGTGCGGCTGTCCCTCAGCGCTGCCCCTCCAACAGTGCGGTGCTCCCTCAGTACTGCCCCTCCGACAGTGCGGCGCTCCCTCAGTACTGTCCCTCCCACAGTGCGGTGCTCCTTCATCACTGCCCTTCCGACAGCGCAGTGCGGCGCTCCCTCAGTACTGCCCCTCCGACAGTGCGGCACTCCCTCAGTACTGCCCCTCCAACAGTGCGACGCTGCCTTAGTACTGCCCCTCCGACACTGCGGCTCTCCCTCAGTACTGCCCCTCCGACAGTGCGTCGCTCCCTCAGTACTGCCCCTCCGACAGTGCGGCACTCCCTCAGTACTGCCCCTCCGACAGTGCGGAGCTCCCTCAGGTCTGCCCCTCCGACAGTGCGGCGCTCCCTCAGCACTGCCCCTCCGACAGTGCGGCGCTCCCTCAGTACTGCCCCTCCAACAGTGCGGCTGTCCCTCAGTACTGTCCCTCCGACAGTGCGGCGCTCCCTCAGTACTACCCCTCCGACAGTGCGGCTGTCCCTCAGTACTGTCCCTCCGACAGTGCGGCGCTCCCTCAGTACTGCCCCTCCAACAGTGCGGCTGTCCCTCAGTACTGTCCCTCCGACAGTGCGGCGCTCCCTCAGTACTGCCCCTCCGACAGTGCAGCGCTCCCTGAGCACTGTCCCTCCGACAGTGCTGCGCTCCCTCAGTACTGCCCCTCCGACAGTGCGGCGTTCCCTCAGTACTGCCCCTCCGACTGTGTGGCGCTCCCTCAGTACTGTCCCTCCGACTGTGCGGCGCTCCCTCAGTACTGCCCCTCCGTCTGTGCGGCGCTCCCTCAGTACTGCCCCTCCGACAGTGCGGCGCTCCCTCAGTACTGCCCCTCCGACAGTGCGGCGCTCCCTCAGTACTGCCCCTCCGTCAGTGCGGCGCTCCCTCAGTACTGCCCCTCCGTCAGTGCGGCGCTCCCTCAGTACTGCCCCTCCGACAGTGCGGCGCTCCCTCAGTACTGCCCCTCCGACAGTGCGGCGCTCCCTCAGTACTGCCCCTCCGACAGTGCGGCACTCCCTCAGTACTGCCCCTCCGACAGAGCGGAGCTCCCTCAGGTCTGCCCCTCCGACAGTGCGGCGCTCCCTCAGCACTGCCCCTCCGACAGTGCGGCGCTCCCTCAGCACTGCCCCTCCGACAGTGCAGCGCTCCCTGAGCACTGCCCTTCCGACAGTGCAGCGCTCCCTCAGTACTGCCCCTCCAACAGTGCGGCTGTCCCTCAGTACTGTCCCTCCGACAGTGCGGCGCTCCCTCAGTACTGCCCCTCCGACAGTGCGGCGCTCCCTCAGCACTGCCCCTCCGACAGTGCGGCGCTCCCTCAGTACTGTCCCTCCGACTGTGTGGCGCTCCCTCAGTACTGTCCCTCCGACAGTGCGGCGCTCCCTCAGTACTGCCCCTCCGACAGTGCTGCGCTCCCTCAGTACTGCCCCTCCGACAGTGCAGCGCTCCCTGAGCACTGTCCCTCCGACAGTGCAGCGCTCCCTCAGTACTGCCCCTCCGACAGTGCGGCGTTCCCTCAGTACTGCCCCTCCGACTGTGTGGCGCTCCCTCAGTACTGTCCCTCCGACAGTGCGGCGCTCCCTCAGTACTGCCCCTCCGACAGTGCTGCGCTCCCTCAGTACTGCCCCTCCGACAGCGCAGTGCGACGCTCCCTCAGTACTGCCCGTCCGACAGTGCGGCACTCCCTCAGTACTGCCCCTCCAACAGTGCGACGCTGCCTCAGTACTGCCCCTCCGACTGTGCGGTACTCCCTCAGTACTGCCCCTCCGACAGTGCGGCACTCCCTCAGTACTGCCCCTCCGACAATGCGGCGCTCCCTCAGTTCTGCCCCTCCGACAGTGCGGTGCTCCCTCATCACTGCCCTTCCGACAGCGCAGTGCGGCGCTCCCTCAGTACTGCCCCTCCGACAGTGCGTCGCTCCCTCAGCACTGCCCCTCCGACAGTGCGGCGCTCCCTCAGAACTGTCCCTCCGACAGTGCGACGCTCCCTCAGGTCTGCCCCTCCGACAGTGCGGTGCTCCCTCATCACTGCCCCTCCGACAGTGTGGCACTCCCTCAGTACTGCCCCTCCGACAGTGCGGCACTCCCTCACTACTGCCCCTCCGACAGTGCGGCGCTCCCTCAGGTCTGCCCCTCCGACAGTGCGGCGCTCCCTCAGTACTGCCCCTCCGACAGTGCGGTGCTCCCTCAGCACTGCCCTTCCGACAGTGCAGCGCTCCCTCAGTACTGTCCCTCCGACTGTGTGGCGCTCCCTCAGTACTGTCCCTCCGACTGTGTAGCGCTCCCTCAGTACTGCCCCTCCGACAGTGCGGCGCTCCCTCAGTACTGCCCCTCCGACAGTGCGGCATTCGCTCAGTACTGCCCCTCCAACAGTGCGGCGCTCCCTCAGTACTGTCCCTCCGACAGTGCAGCGCTCCCTCAGTACTGCCCCTCCGTACAGTGCAGCATTCGCTCAGTACTGCCCCTCCAACAGTGCGGCGCTCCCTCAGTACTGTCCCTCCGACAGTGCGGCGCTCCCTCAGTACTGCCCCTCCGACAATGCGGTACTCCCTCAGTACTGCCCCTCCGACAGCGCAGTGCGGCCCTCCCTCAGTACTGTCCCTCCGACAGTGAGACGCTTCCTCAGTACCGCCCCTCCGACAGTGGGGCACTCCCTCAATACTGCCCCTCCAACAGTGCGGCGCTCCCTCAGCACTACTCCTCCGACAGTGCGGCACTCCCTCAGCACTGCCCCTCCGACAGTGCAGCACTCCCTCAGTACTGCCCCTCCAACAGTGCGGCTGTCCCTCAGCTCTGCCCCTCCGAAAGTGCGGCGCTCCCTCAGCACTACTCCTCCGACAGTGCGGCACTCCCTCAGCACTGCCCCTCCGACAGTGCAGCACTCCCTCAGTACTGCCCCTCTGACAGTGCGGTGCTCCCTCAGTACTGCCCCTCCAACAGTGCGGTGCTCCCTCAGTACTGCCCCTCCGACAGTGCGGCACTCCCTCAGTACTGTCCCTCCCACAGTGCGGTGCTCCTTCATCACTGCCCTTCCGACAGCGCAGTGCGGCGCTCCCTCAGTACTGCCCCTCCGACAGTGCGGCACTCCCTCAGTACTGCCCCTCCAACAGTGCGACGCTGCCTTAGTACTGCCCCTCCGACACTGCGGCACTCCCTCAGTACTGCCCCTCCGACAGTGCGTCGCTCCCTCAGTACTGCCCCTCCGACAGTGCGGCACTCCCTCAGTACTGCCCCTCCGACAGTGCGGAGCTCCCTCAGGTCTGCCCCTCCGACAGTGCGGCGCTCCCTCAGCACTGCCCCTCCGACAGTGCGGCGCTCCCTCAGTACTGCCCCTCCAACAGTGCGGCTGTCCCTCAGTACTGTCCCTCCGACAGTGCGGCGCTCCCTCAGTACTACCCCTCCGACAGTGCGGCTGTCCCTCAGTACTGTCCCTCCGACAGTGCGGCGCTCCCTCAGTACTGCCCCTCCAACAGTGCGGCTGTCCCTCAGTACTGTCCCTCCGACAGTGCGGCGCTCCCTCAGTACTGCCCCTCCGACAGTGCAGCGCTCCCTGAGCACTGTCCCTCCGACAGTGCTGCGCTCCCTCAGTACTGCCCCTCCGACAGTGCGGCGTTCCCTCAGTACTGCCCCTCCGACTGTGTGGCGCTCCCTCAGTACTGTCCCTCCGACTGTGTAGCGCTCCCTCAGTACTGCCCCTCCGTCTGTGCGGCGCTCCCTCAGTACTGCCCCTCCGACAGTGCGGCGCTCCCTCAGTACTGCCCCTCCGACAGTGCGGCGCTCCCTCAGTACTGCCCCTCCGTCAGTGCGGCGCTCCCTCAGTACTGCCCCTCCGTCAGTGCGGCACTCCCTCAGTACTGCCCCTCCGACAGTGCAGCATTCCCTTAGTACTGCCCCTCCGAAAGTGCAGCAGTCCCTCAGTACTGCCCCTCCGTCAGTGCGGCGCTCCCTCAGTACTGCCCCTCCGACAGTGCGGCGCTCCCTCAGTACTGCCCCTCCGACAGTGCGGCACTCCCTCAGTACTGCCCCTCCGACAGAGCGGAGCTCCCTCAGGTCTGCCACTCCGACAGTGCGGCGCTCCCTCAGCACTGCCCCTCCGACAGTGCGGCTCTCCCTCAGCACTGCCCCTCCGACAGTGCAGCGCTCCCTGAGCACTGCCCTTCCGACAGTGCAGCGCTCCCTCAGTACTGCCCCTCCAACAGTGCGGCTGTCCCTCAGTACTGTCCCTCCGACAGTGCGGCGCTCCCTCAGTACTGCCCCTCCGACAGTGCAGCGCTCCCTGAGCACTGTCCCTCCGACAGTGCAGCGCTCCCTCAGTACTGCCCCTCCGACAGTGCGGCGTTCCCTCAGTACTGCCCCTCCGACTGTGTGGCGCTCCCTCAGTACTGTCCCTCCGACTGTGTAGCGCTCCCTCAGTACTGTCCCTCCGACAGTGCGGCGCTCCCTCAGTACTGCCCCTCCGACAGTGCGGCGTTCCCTCAGTACTGCCCCTCCGACTGTGTGGCGCTCCCTCAGTACTGTCCCTCCGACTGTGTAGCGCTCCCTCAGTACTGTCCCTCCGACAGTGCTGCGCTCCCTCAGTACTGCCCCTCCGACAGTGCGGCGCTCCCTCACTACTGCCCCTCCGTCTGTGCGGCGCTCCCTCAGTACTGCCCCTCCGACAGTGCGGCGCTCCCTCAGTACTGCCCCTCCGACAGTGCGGCGCTCCCTCAGTACTGCCCCTCCGACAGTGCGGCATTCCCTCAGTACTGCCCCTCCGACAGTGCAGCATTCCCTCAGTACTGCCCCTCCGTCAGTGCGGTACTCCCTCAGTACTGCCCCTCCGACAGCGCAGTGCGGCCCTCCCTCAGTACTGTCCCTCCGACAGTGCGGCGCTCGCTCAGCACTACCCCTCCGACAGTGCGGCACTCCCTCAGTACTGTCCCTCCGACAGTGCGGAACTCCCTCTGTACTGCCCCTCGTACAGTGCAGCCCTCCCTCAGTACTGCCCCTCCGACAGCGCAGTGCGGCGCTCCCTCAGTACTGCCCCTCCGACAGTGTGGCGCTCCCTCAGTACTGCCCCTCCGACAGTGCGGCGCTCCCTCAGTACTGCCCCTCCGACAGTGCAGCACTCCCTCAGTACTGCCCCTCCGACAGTGCAGCACTCCCTCAGTACTTTCCATCCGACAGTGCAGCACTCCCTCAGTAAAGTGCCCCTCCGACAGTGCGGCGCTCCCTCAGTACTGTCCCTCCCACAGTGCGGCACTCCCTCAGTCCTGCCCCTCCGACAGTGCGGTGCTCCCTCAGTACTGCCCCTCCGACAGTGCGGTGCTCCCTCAGTACTGCCCCTCCGACATTGCGGTGCTCCCTCATCACTGCCCCTCCGACAGTGCAGTGCGGCGCTCCCTCAGTACTGCCCCTCCGACAGTGCGGTGCTCCCTCAGCACTGCCCTTCCGACAGTGCGGCGCTCCCTCAGTACTGCCCCTTCGACAGTGCGGCACTCCCTCAGTACTGCCCCTCCGACAGTGCGCCGCTCCCTCAGTACAGCCCCTCCGACACTGCGGCAGTCCCTCAGTACTGCCCCACCGACAGTGTGGTACTCCCTCAGTACTGTCCCTCCGACAGTGCGGTACTCTCTCAGTCCTGCCCCTCCGACAGTGCGGTGCTCCCTCAGTACTGTCCCTCCGACAGTGCGGTGCTCCCTCATCACTGCCCCTCCGACAGCGCAGTGCGACGCTCCCTCAGTACTGCCCGTCCGACAGTGCGGCACTCCCTCAGTACTGCCCGTCCGACAGTGCGGCACTCCCTCAGTACTGCCCCTCCAACAGTGCGACGCTGCCTCAGTACTGCCCCTCCGACACTGCGGCACTCCCTCAGTACTGCCCCTCCGACAGTGCGGCGCTCCATCAGTACTGTCCCTCCAACAGTGCA
The DNA here is from genome assembly GCF_044704955.1 of Pristiophorus japonicus. Taxonomy (NCBI): domain Eukaryota; kingdom Metazoa; phylum Chordata; class Chondrichthyes; family Pristiophoridae; genus Pristiophorus; species Pristiophorus japonicus. Next base: position 94,453,962 of record NC_091996.1, read on the forward strand.
GCACTCCCTCAGTACTGCCCCTCCGACAGTGCAGCACTCCCTCAGTACTGCCCCTCTGACAGCGCAGCGCGGTGCTCCCTCAGTACCGCCCCTCGGACAGTGCGGCGTTCCCTCAGTACTGCCCCTCCGACAGCGCGGTGCTCCCTCAGCACTACCCCTCCGACAGCGCGGTGCTCTCTATCACTGGAGGCACGGGTGAGGAGCCAGGGGCTGACTCTTCTTTCGGGCCTCTCCCCAGGGCACCGGTGAGCATCTCTGGGGCAGGAGGTTTAAAACCAGCGCGAGGGGTGGATTGTGTGTTCTGGAGGCCGGGCAGTGATTGAAACTCCTGCTGATGTCGATATTTCTCCCCCGCAGCTGATTCAGATTCTCACTAACCTTCACAACGGACATACCGGTCAGCTCTCTGCCGTCACCATCTTCCTGCTGTTCGGCGGCTCGCTCGCTCGAATCTTCACCTCCGTGCAGGTCAGTGTGCGCTTGGATTCTCATCCCCCGGCAACAACGCACCGACGCACGCGCTCACACACGCGCTCACACACGCGCTCACACACGCGCTCACACACGCGCTCACACTCTCACACACGCGCTCACACACGAGCTCACACTCTCACACACGCGCTCACACACGAGCTCACACTCTCACACACGCGCTCACACACGCGCTCACACACGAGCTCACACTCTCACACACGCGCTCACACACGCGCTCACACTCTCACACACGCGCTCACACACGCGCTCACACACGCGCTCACACTCTCACACACGCGCTCACACAGGCGCTCACACTCACACACGCGCTCACACACGCGCTCACACAGACGCTCACACTCACACACGCGCTCACACACGCTCACACTCTCACACGCGCTCACACACGCGCTCACACTCTCACACGCGCTCACACACGCGCTCACACACGCGCTCACACAGACGCTCACACTCTCACACACGCGCTCACACACGCGCTCACACTCTCACACGCGCTCACACACGCGCTCACACACGCGCTCACACAGACGCTCACACTCTCACACACGCGCTCACACACGCGCTCACACTCTCACACGCGCTCACACACGCGCTCACACACGCGCTCACACAGACGCTCACACTCACACACGCGCTCACACACGCTCACACTCTCACACACTCTCACACACGCGCTCACACACGCGCTCACACTCTCACGCGCTCACACTCTCACACACGCGCTCACACACGCGCTCACACAGGCGCTCACACTCACACACGCGCTCACACACTCGCTCACACTCTCACACACGCGCTCACACACGCGCTCACACACTCGCTCACACTCTCACACACGCGCTCACACACGCGCTCACACACGCGCTCACACAGGCGCTCACACACGCGCTCACACACTCGCTCACACTCTCACACACGCGCTCACACACGCGCTCACACACTCGCTCACACTCTCACACACGCGCTCACACACGCGCTCACACACTCGCTCACACTCTCACACACGCGCTCACACACGCGCTCACACTCACACATGCGCTCACACACGCGCTCACACTCACGCGCTCACACACGCTCTCACACACTCTCACACACGCGCTCACACTCTCACACACTCTCACACACGCGCTCACACACGCGCTCACACACGCTCTCACACACTCTCACACACGCGCTCACACACGCTCTCACACGCGCTCACACTCTCACACACTCTCACACACGCGCTCACACACGCGCTCACACTCTCACACACGCGCTCACACACGCGCTCACACACGCTCTCACACACGCGCTCACACGCGCTCACACTCTCACACACTCTCACACACGCGCTCACACACGCGCTCACACACGAGCTCACACTCTCACACACGCGCTCACACACGAGCTCACACTCTCACACACGCGCTCACACACGCGCTCACACTCTCACACACGCGCTCACACACGCGCTCACACACGCGCTCACACTCTCACACACGCGCTCACACAGGCGCTCACACTCACACACGCGCTCACACACGCGCTCACACAGACGCTCACACTCACACACACGCTCACACTCTCACACGCGCTCACACACGCGCTCACACTCTCACACGCGCTCACACACGCGCTCACACACGCGCTCACACTCACACACGCGCTCACACTCTCACACACGTGCTCACACTCTCTCACACACGCTCTCACACACTCTCACACACGCGCTCACACTCTCACACACGCGCTCACACTCTCACACACGCGCTCACACTCTCACACACGCGCTCACACTCTCTCACACACACGCTCACACTCACACACGCGCTCACACTCTCACACACACACGCTCACATTCTCACACTCGCGCTCACATTCTCACACTCGCGCTCACATTCTCACACTCGCGCTCACACTCTCTCACACACGCGCTCACACTCTCTCACACTCTCACACACACGCGCTCACACTCACACACACGCGCTCACACTCTCACACACACACACTCACACTCTCACACGCGCTCACACTCGCGCTCACACTCACACACACACGCTCACACTCTCACACACACGCGCTCACACTCTCACACACGCGCTCACACTCTCTCACACTCTCTCACACACGCGCTCACACTCTCACACACACACGCTCACACTCTCACACTCGCGCTCACACTCTCTCACACACATGCGCTCACACTCTCACACACACATGCGCTCACACTCTCACACACACATGCTCACACTCTCTCACACACGCGCTCACACTCTCACACACACACTCACACTCTCACTCGCGCTCACACTCTCTCACACACGCGCTCACACTCTCTCACACACGCGCTCACACTCTCACACACACGCGCTCACACTCTCACACACACGCGCTCACACTCTCACACACACATGCTCACACTCTCACACTCGCGCTCACACTCTCACACACTCTCACACACGCGCTCACACTCTCACACACGCGCTCACACTCTCACACACGCGCTCACACTCTCACACACACACTCACACTCTCACTCGCGCTCACACTTTCTCACACACGCGCTCACTCTCCCACACACGCGCTCACACTCTCCCACACTTGCGCTCACACTCTCCCACACTTGCGCTCACACTCTCACACTTGCGCTCACACTCTCACACTCGAGCTCACACTCTCACCCACGCGCTCACTCTCTCACACACGCTCTCACACTCGCGCTCACACTCTCTCACACACACACGCTCACACTCTCACACTCGCGCTCACACTCTCTCACACACGCGCTCACACTCTCTCACACACACGCTCACACTCACACTCGCGCTCACACTCTCACACACACACGCGCTCACACTCACACACACACGCTCACACTCTCACACTCGCGCTCACACTCTCACACACGCGCTCACACTCTCACACACACGCTCACACTTTCTCACACACGCGCTCTCACTCTCTCACACACGCGCTCACACTCTCTCACACACGCGCTCACACTCTCTCACACACGCGCTCACACTCTCACACTGGCGCTCACACTCTCACACTCGCGCTCACACTCTCTCACACATGCTCACACTCTCACACGCGCTCACACTCTCTCACACACGCGCTCACACATGAGCTCACACTCTCTCACACATGCGCTCACACTCTCTCACACACGCGCTCACACTCTCTCTCACACGCGCTCACACTCTCTCTCACACGCGCTCACACTCACACTCGCGCTCACACTCTCACACACACACGCGCTCACACTCACACACACGCTCACACTCTCACACACACGCGCTCACACTCACACTCTCACACACACACGCGCTCACACTCACACACACACGCTCACACTCTCACACTCGCGCTCACACTCTCTCACACACGCGCTCACACTCTCACACACACGCTCACACTTTCTCACACACGCGCTCTCACTCTCTCACACACGCGCTCACACTCTCACACACGCGCTCACACTCTCTCACACACGCGCTCACACTCTCACACTTGCGCTCACACTCTCACACTCGCGCTCACACTCTCTCACACACATGCTCACACTCTCACACGCGCTCACACTCTCTCACACACGCGCTCACACATGAGCTCACACTCTCTCACACATGCGCTCACACTCTCTCACACACGCGCTCACACTCTCTCTCACACGCGCTCACACTCTCTCACACGCGCTCACACTCTCACACACGTACTCACACTCACACTCGCGCTCACACTCTCACACTCGCGCTCACACTTTCTCACACGCGCTCACACTCGCTCACACTTTCTCAAACGCGCTCACACTCACACTCGCGCTCACACTCTCTCACTCACTCTCACACTCGCGCTCACACTTTCTCACACACGCGCTCACACTCGCTACACTTTCTCAAACGTGCTCACACTCACACACGCGCTCACACTCTCTCACACACGCGCTCACACTCTCTCACACACGCGCTCACACTCTCACACTGGCGCTCACACTCTCACACTCGCGCTCACACTCTCTCACACATGCTCACACTCTCACACGCGCTCACACTCTCTCACATACGCGCTCACACATGAGCTCACACTCTCTCACACATGCGCTCACACTCTCTCACACACGCGCTCACACTCTCTCTCACACGCGCTCACACTCTCTCTCACACGCGCTCACACTCGCGCTCACACTCTCACACACACACGCGCTCACACTCACACACACGCTCACACTCTCACACACACGCGCTCACACTCACACTCGCGCTCACACTCTCACACACACACGCGCTCACACTCACACACACACGCTCACACTCTCACACTCGCGCTCACACTCTCTCACACACGCGCTCACACTCTCACACACACGCTCACACTTTCTCACACACGCGCTCTCACTCTCTCACACACGCGCTCACACTCTCACACACGCGCTCACACTCTCTCACACACGCGCTCACACTCTCACACTTGCGCTCACACTCTCACACTCGCGCTCACACTCTCTCACACACATGCTCACACTCTCACACGCGCTCACACTCTCTCACACACGCGCTCACACATGAGCTCACACTCTCTCACACATGCGCTCACACTCTCTCACACACGCGCTCACACTCTCTCTCACACGCGCTCACACTCTCTCACACGCGCTCACACTCTCACACACGTACTCACACTCACACTCGCGCTCACACTCTCACACTCGCGCTCACACTTTCTCACATGCGCTCACACTCGCTCACACTTTCTCAAACGCGCTCACACTCACACTCGCGCTCACACTCTCTCACTCACTCTCACACTCGCGCTCACACTTTCTCACACACGCGCTCACACTCGCTACACTTTCTCAAACGTGCTCACACTCACACACGCGCTCACACTCTCTCACACACGCGCTCACACTCTCCCACACACGCGCTCACACTCTCACACTTGCGCTCACACTCTCACACTCGCGCTCACACTCTCTCACCCACGCGCTCACACTCTCACACACACGCTCACACTTTCTCACACACGCGCTCTCACTCTCTCACACACGCGCTCACACTCTCTCACACACGCGCTCACACTCTCCCACACACGCGCTCACACTCTCTCACACTTGCGCTCACACTCTCACACTTGCGCTCACACTCTCATACTTGCGCTCACACTCTCACACTCGCGCTCACACTCTCTCACACACGTGCTCACACTCTCACACGCGCTCACACTCTCTCACACACTCTCTCACACGCGCTCACACTCTCACACACACGCGCTCACACTCACACTCACACTCGCGCTCACACTCTCTCACTCGCGCTCACACTTTCTCACACACGCGCTCACACTCGCTCACACTTTCTCAAACGCGCTCACACTCACACTCGCGCTCACACTCTCTCACACACACACTCACACTCTCACACACGCGCTCACACTCACACTCGCGCTCACACTCTCACACACTCTCACACTCGCGCTCACACTTTCTCACACACGCGCTCACACTCGCTCACACTTTCTCAAACATGCTCTCTCACTCTCACACACGTGCTCACACTCTCTCACACTCTCTCACACTCTCTCACACACGCGCGCACACACGCCTCACACGCTCACACACGCGCTCACACTCTCGCACACGCGCTCACACTCTCTCACACGCGTTCACACTCTCTCACGCGCTCACACTCTCACACACGCGCTCACACTCTCACACACGCGCTCACACTCACACACGCGCTCACACTCGTGCTCACACTCGTGCTCACACTCGCGCTCACACTCTCACACACGCGCTCACACTTTCACACACACGCTCACACTCTCACACGCGCTCACACTCTCTCACTCGCGCTCACACTCGTGCTCACACACACGCTCACACACACGCTCACACTCTCTCACACACGCGCTCACACTCTCACACGCGCTCACACTCTCACACTCACGCTCGCTCACACACACTCACACTCTCTCACAGTCACGCTCACACTCTCTCACACTCACACACACGCTCACAGTCACGCTCACACACACACGCAGTGTGCTAACCGCTCCCACCCCCACCCCCTCAATACTCGGTCCATCTTCCTCCCCCCCCCCCCCCCCCCCCCCCCGAGACTCAACGTTTTCCATCACTTGTGTTTACCTCCCCAGGAGACGGGCGACAGCCTGATGATTCTCACCTACATGGTCTCCTCCTCCTTCAACGGGATCATTGCCGGCCAGCTGCTGTATTACTGGGACGTTCCCACCGACAAGGCCAAGAAAGCTGAGTGACCCCGGGGGGGGGGGGGGGGGAGCGGGGGGGTGAGACCCGGCGGCAGAATCGCCCGCTCATTCCCGCACCGACCTCGGCCCACACACAGCACCGGACCTCGGGGCAGGGCACCAATGGGGGGGGGGGGGGGGTTGGGGGAAATGGGATGGATGGGCTATGGGGAGGGGGCGTGTGGGGGGGAGAGGGGAGAGGGGTGGTGGGTGGGGAGGGGGGCGAGTGGAGAGAGAAAGGTTGGGTTGGGAGGGGGGGGGGGAAGGAGGCGTTGGGGAGGGGGGGCGCCGTGTAGGGTTTGGAGGGGGAAAGGAGAGTGTGTGGGGAGGGGGGGGAAGGAGGGAGCAAGTGGGGAGAGGGAGTGGTGGGGAGGGGGAGAGGGGGCGAGTGGGGAGAGAAAGGTTGGGGGCGGGGGGAAGGAGGAGGCGAAGGTTGGGGAGGGAGGGTGGGTGGGAGCAGTGATTGTGTAAGCGAGTGGTGAGGAGGGGGGCGAGTGAGGAGGGAGGGTGGGGTGAGGGAGCGTGAGATGAGTTGGGGGGTGGGGGGGGGAATGGTGGGGTAGGGAGGGTGAGGGGAGAAAGGTTTGGGGGGGGCGAGGCGGTGATTGGAGGAGGGGAGGGGGGGTTGTTTGAACACATTCCTATCCGGTTAGCCTGGATCCAGGGGGAGCGCTCCCACTGTGGGACAGAGTAACAGGACCACACTGCTTGCGATTATGTGCAATGGGAAAAGGAACTGGTTTTGCTCGAGGTCGATGCGTGGACAATAATTGAAATGAAATCTGATTTATGTGGCCTGGCTCTGATTTCTGTCAGGCACCTGTCTCTCAGCATGGGCTGAGGGAGGGGCAGAGAATGAATGAATGTTGCTTCAATGACAGCCGACTTTCTGCACAAATAAATCTTCCTATTTTATCTGCACGTTGAAAAGTTGGGTCAAATTCTGAATGAATGGGGAATTTGGGCTGCAGTACCATTGTGGCCTGTAGGCTGCGCTGCAGGCTGTTAGTTGAGGGGTGATGAAAACTAGTCAATAACTAGTTAACCTGTGAGCAAAACAATAATATATAAAAGTTATCTAGTGTCACAACACATTGCATTTACAGAGCACCTTTAACGTAGCAAAACATCCCATGGTGCTTCAGTGGAGCGAACATCATTAGAATTTGACACCGAGCCACATAAGGAGATATTAGAACAGGTGACCAAAAGCTGGGTCAAAGAGGTCGGTTTAAAAGAGCATCTTAAAGAAGGAGAGAAAGGTGGAGAGGTTTAGGGAGGGAGTTCCAGAGCTTGGGGCCCAGGCAACAGAAGGCACGGCCACCGATGGTGGAGCGATGGAAATCGGGGGATGGACAAGAGGCCAGAATTGGAGGAGCGCAGAGGTCTCGGGGGTTCTGGGGCTGGAGGGGCGAGGGCCATGGAGGGATTTCAACACGCGGATGGGAATGTTAAAAATCAAGGCGTTGCCAGACCGGGAGCCAGTGTAGGTCAGTGAGCACAGGGGGTGATGGGTGAGGGGGACTCGGTGCGAGTTAGGACACGGGGCAGTGAGCACAGGGGGTGATGGGTGAGAGGGACTCGGTGCGAGTTAGGACACGGGGTCAGCGAGCACAGGGGGTGATGGGTGAGCGGGACTCGGTGCAAGTTAGGACACGGGGCAGCGAGCACAGGGGGTGATGGGTGAGCGGGACTGGGTGCGAGTTAGGACACGGGGCAGCGAGCACAGGGGGTGATGGGTGAGCGGGACTCGGTACGAGTTAGGACACGGGGCAGCGAGCACAGGGGGTGATGGGTGAGTGGGACTCGGTGCGAGTTAGGACACGGGGTCAGCGAGCACAGTGGGTGATGGGTGAGCGGGACTCGGTGCGAGTTAGGACATGGGGCAGCGAGCACAGGGGGTGATGGGTGAGCGGGACTCGGTGCGACTTAGGACATGGGGCAGCCGAGTTTGGGATCACCAAGTTTACGTTGGTATTATGTGGGAGGCCAGCCAGGAGTGCGTTGGAATAGTCAAGTCTGGAGGTAACAAAGGCACGGATGAGGGTTTCAGCAGCAGATGAGCTGAGGCAGGGGCGGAGACGGGCGATGTTACGGAGGGGGAAATAGGTGGTCTTGGTTATGCTGCGGGTATGTGGCCGGAAGCTCAACTCGGGGTCAAATTGGACGCTCAGCTTGCGAACAGTGTGGTTCAGCCTCGGACAGGAGTTGGGGAGAGGGATGGAGTTGGGGACGAGGGAACACAGATTGTAGCGGGGACCAAAGACAACATCCATCCAGGTTTATCCCCTCCGACCCCGGCTGGAACAAGTCTGGAGCCTGGCCCTGAACCCACTGCTCCTGGGGTCAAAGGCTTAACTCCGCGGAAATAAAGTTGCGCGACAGTATAGCATTATTCCCGCTAATTGTTGATCAGGTCTGTCATTTCTCCCAGCATTCACGCTCTCGCCTCCCTATTGACATGGTCCCTGTCCCATCTGTAGTCTCGGTTGTGGGTCAGAAGGTGGCGCTCTCGCTTCTGTCACAAGGTTGTAGGTTCGAGTCCCGCACCAGCACACACTGCAGTACTGAGGGAGTGCCGCACTGTCGGAGGGGCAGTACTGAGGGAGTGCCCCACTGTCGGAGGGGCAGTACTGAGGGAGTGCCCCACTGTCGGAGGGGCAGTACTGAGGGAGTGCCCCACTGTCGGAGGGGCAGTACTGAGGGAGTGCCCCACTGTCGGAGGGGCAGTACTGAGGGAGTGCCACACTGTCGGAGGGGCAGCACTTAGGGAGCGCCGCACTGTCTGAGTGGCAGTACTGAGGGAGCGCCTCACTATCGGAGGGGCAGTACTGAGGGAGCGCCGCACTGTCGGAGGGGCAGCACTTAGGGAGCGCCGCACTGTCGGAGTGGCAGTACTGAGGGAGCGCCGCACTGTCGGAGGGGCAGTACTGAGGGAGCGCCGCACTGTCGGAGGGGCAGTACTGAGGGAGCGCCGCACTGTCGGAGGGGCAGTACTGAGGGAGCGCCTCACTGTCGGAGGGGCAGTGCTGAGGGAGCGCCTCACTATCGGAGGGGCAGTACTGAGGGAGCGCCTCACTATCGGAGGGGCAGTGCTGAGGGAGCGCCTCACTATCGGAGGGGCAGTGCTGAGGGAGCGCCTCACTATCGGAGGGGCAGTGCTGAGGGAGCGCCTCACTATCGGAGGGGCAGTGCTGAGGGAGCGCCGCACTGTCGGAGTGGCAGTGCTGAGGGAGCGCCGCACTGTCGGAGGGGCAGTGCTGAGGGAGCGCCTCACTATCGGAGGGGCAGTGCTGAGGGAGCGCCTCACTATCGGAGGGGCAGTGCTGAGGGAGCGCCTCACTATCGGAGGGGCAGTGCTGAGGGAGCGCCTCACTATCGGAGGGGCAGTGCTGAGGGAGCGCCTCACTATCGGAGGGGCAGTGCTGAGGGAGCGCCTCACTATCGGAGGGGCAGCAGTGCGGCGCTGCCTCAGTGTCGTCGTGCACACTGGGTCCGTGCAGCACAGCTGGTCTCCAGTCGTCCTGGTCCAACCCTTGCCACTGGACCGGGACCTCGCTCTGTCAAGCCCGTGTGGTGGCTGGTGTGCAACGGTCACCCCACGGTAAAACAATCCATGCAAAGGCACCTTCCGCCCTTCAGGGTGTAGTTCGGGATCTGGAATATTAGGTCCTTCATTGAAACACCTGTGAACTCACCCCTTTTCGGCCTGGAAGCAAGTCATCCTCGCTTCGAGGGACTGCCTATGAAAGGGATGAGGAAACGCTTCCCTGGGAGGTCACAGTCAGTGCAAGGTTTACACACAGCACGGTGTGAGTCTCAGTCACAGTGTAACGTTTACACACAGCACGGTGTAAGTCTCAGTCACAGTGCAAGGTTTACACACAGCACGGTGTGAGTCTCAGTCACAGTGTAAGGTTTACACACAGCACGGTGTGAGTCTCAGTAAATGTGCAAGGTTTACACACAGCACGGTGTGAGTCTCAGTCACAGTGTAAGGTTTACACACAGCACGGTGTGAGTCTCAGTCACAGTGCAAGGTTTACACACAGCACTGTGTGTGAGTCTCAGTCACAGTGTAAGGTTTACACACAGCACGGTGTGAGTCTCAGTCACAGTGTAAGGTTTACACACAGCACGGTGTGAGTCTCAGTCACAGTGCAAGGTTTACACACAGCACGGTGTGAGTCTCAGTCACAGTGCAAGGTTTACACACAGCACGGTGTGAGTCTCAGTCACAGTGCAAGGTTTACACACAGCACGGTGTGAGTCTCAGTCACAGTGCAAGGTTTACACACAGCACGGTGTGAGTCTCAGTCACAGTGTAAGGTTTACACACAGCACGGTGTGAGTCTCAGTCACAGTGTAATGTTTACACACAGCACGGTGTGTGAGTCTCAGTCACAGTGCAAGGTTTACACACAGCACGGTGTGTGAGTCTCAGTCACAGTGTAAGGTTTACACAGCACGGTGTGTGAGTCTCAGTCACAGTCAGTGTAAGGTTTACACACAGCACGGTGTGTGAGTCTCAGTCACAGTCAGTGCAAGGTTTACACACAGCACGGTGTGTGAGTCTCAGTCACAGTGCAAGGTTTACACACAGCACGGTGTGTGAGTCTCAGTCACAGTGTAAGGTTTACACACAGCATGGTGTGAGTCTCAGTCACAGTGCAAGGTTTACACACAGCACGGTGTGAGTCTCAGTCACAGTGTAAGGTTTACACACAGCACGGTGTGTGAGTCTCAGTCACAGTGTAAGGTTTACACACAGCACGGTGTGTGAGTCTCATGTCACAGTCAGTGCAAGGTTTATACACAGCACGGTGTGAGTCTCAGTCACAGTGCAAGGTTTACACACAGCATGGTGTGAGTCTCAGTCACAGTGTAAGGTTTACACACAGCACGGTGTGAGTCTCAGTCATAGTCAGTGCAAGGTTTACACACAGCACGGTGTGAGTCTCAGTCACAGTGCAAGGTTTACACACAGCATGGTGTGTGAGTCTCAGTCACAGTGTAAGGTTTACACACAGCATGGTGTGTGAGTCTCAGTCACAGTGTAAGGTTTACACACAGCATGGTGTGTGAGTCTCAGTCACAGTGTAAGGTTTACACACAGCACGGTGTGTGTCTCAGTCACAGTGTAAGGTTTACACACAGCATGGTGTGAGTCTCAGTCACAGTGTAAGGTTTACACACAGCATGGTGTGTGAGTCTCAGTCACAGAGTAAGGTTTACACACAGCACGGTGTGTGAGTCACAGTGTAAGGTTTACACACAGCACGGTGTGAGTCTCAGTCACAGTGTAAGGTTTACACACAGCACGGTGTGAGTCTCAGTCACAGTGTAAGGTTTACACACAGCACGGTGTGAGTCTCAGTCACAGTGCAAGGTTGACACACAGCACGGTGTGTGAGTCTCAGTCACAGTGTAAGGTTTACACACAGCACGGTGTGAGTCTCAGTCACAGTGCAAGGTTTACACACAGCACTGTGTGAGTCTCAGTCACAGTGTAAGGTTTACACACAGCACGGTGTGTGAGTCTCAGTCACAGTGTAAGGTTTACACACAGCACGGTGTGAGTCTCAGTCACAGTGCAAGGTTTACACACAGCACGGTGTGAGTCTCAGTCACAGTGTAAGGTTTACACACAGCACGGTGTGTGAGTCTCAGTCACAGTGTAAGGTTTACACACAGCACGGTGTGAGTCTCAGTCACAGTGTAAGGTTTACACACAGCACGGTGTGTGAGTCTCAGTCACAGTGCAAGGTTTACACACAGCACGGTGTGAGTCTCAGTCACAGTGTAAGGTTTACACACAGCACGGTGTGAGTCTCAGTCACAGTGTAAGGTTTACACACAGCATGGTATGAGTCTCAGTCACAGTCAGTGCAAGGTTTACACACAGCACGGTGTGAGTCTCAGTCACAGTCAATGCAAGGTTTACACACAGCACGGTGTGAGTCTCAGTCACAGTCAGTACAAGGTTTACACACAGCACGGTGTGAGTCTCAGTCACAGTCAGTGCAAGGTTTACACACAGCACGGTGTGAGTCTCAGTCACAGTGTAAGGTTTACACACAGCACGGTGTGTGAGTCTCAGGCACAGTGTAAGGTTTACACACAGCACGGTGTGTGAGTCTCAGTCACAGTGTAAGGTTTACACACAGCACGGTGTGTGAGTCTCAGGCACAGTGTAAGGTTTACACACAGCATGGTGTGTGAGTCTCAGTCACAGTGTAAGGTTTACACACAGCACGGTGTGAGTCTCAGTCACAGTCAGTGCAAGGTTTACACACAGCACGGTGTGAGTCTCAGTCACAGTCAGTGCAAGGTTTACACACAGCACGGTGTGAGTCTCAGTCACAGTCAGTGCAAGGTTTACACACAGCACGGTGTGAGTCTCAGTCACAGTCAGTGCAAGGTTTATATACAGCACGGTGTGAGTCTCAGTCACAGTGTAAGATTTATACACAGCACGGTGTGAGTCTCAGTCACAGTGTAAGATTTACACACAGCACGGTGTGAGTCTCAGTCACAGTGTAAGGTTGACACACAGCACGGTGTGAGTCTCAGTCACAGTCAGTGCAAGGTTTATACACAGCACGGTGTGAGTCTCAGTCACAGTCAGTACAAGGTTTACACACAGCACGGTGTGAGTCTCAGTCACAGTCAGTGCAAGGTTTACACACAGCACGGTGTGAGTCTCAGTCACAGTGTAAGATTTACACACAGCACGGTGTGAGTCTCAGTCACAGTCAGTGCAAGGTTTATACACAGCACGGTGTGAGTCTCAGTCACAGTGTAAGATTTACACACAGCACGGTGTGAGTCTCAGTCACAGTGTAAGGTTTACACACAGCACGGTGTGTGAGTCTCAGTCACAGTGTAAGGTTTACAGACAGCACGGTGTGAGTCTCAGTCACAGTGTAAGGTTTACACACAGCACGGTGTGTGAGTCTCAGTCACAGTGTAAGGTTTACACACAGCATGGTGTGAGTCTCAGTCACAGTGCAAGGTTTACACACAGCACGGTGTGTGAGTCTCAGTCACAGTGCAAGGTTTACACACAGCACGGTGTGAGTCTCAGTCACAGTCAGTGCAAGGTTTACACACAGCACGGTGTGAGTCTCAGTCACAGTGTAAGGTTTACACACAGCACGGTGTGTGAGTCTCAGTCACAGTCAGTGCAAGGTTTACACACAGCACGGTGTGAGTCTCAGTCACAGTGTAAGGTTTACACACAGCACGGTGTGAGTCTCAGTCACAGTGTAAGGTTTACACACAGCACGGTGTGAGTCTCAGTCACAGTGTAAGGTTTACACACAGCACGGTGTGTGAGTCTCAGTCACAGTCAGTGCAAGGTTTACACACAGCACGGTGTGAGTCTCAGTCACAGTGTAAGGTTTACACACAGCACGGTGTGAGTCTCAGTCACAGTGTAAGGTTTACACACAGCACGGTGTGCGTCTCAGTCACAGTGTAAGGTTTACACACAGCACGGTGTGAGTCTCAGTCACAGTGTAAGGTTTACACACAGCACGGTGTGAGTCTCAGTCACAGTGCAAGGTTTACACACAGCACGGTGTGAGTCTCAGTCACAGTCAGTGCAAGGTTTACACACAGCACGGTGTGAGTCTCAGTCACAGTCAGTGCAAGGTTTACACACAGCACAGTGTGAGTCTCAGTCACAGTGCAAGGTTTACACACAGCACGGTGTGTGAGTCTCAGTCACAGTCAGTGCAAGGTTTATACACAGCACGGTGTGAGTCTCAGTCACAGTGTAAGGTTTACACACAGCATGGTGTGAGTCTCAGTCACAGTGCAAGGTTTACACACAGCACGGTGTGAGTCTCAGTCATAGTCAGTGCAAGGTTTACACACAGCACGGTGTGAGTCTCAGTAAGTGTATAAGGTTTACACACAGCTCGGTGTGTGAGTCTCAGTCACAGTGCAAGGTTTACACACAGCACGGTGTGAGTCTCAGTCATAGTCAGTGCAAGGTTTACACACAGCACGGTGTGAGTCTCAGTCACAGTGCAAGGTTTACACACAGCACGGTGTGTGAGTCTCAGTCACAGTGCAAGGTTTACACACAGCATGGTGTGAGTCTCAGTCACAGTGTAAGGTTTACACACAGCATGGTGTGTGAGTCTCAGTCACAGTGTAAGGTTTACACACAGCATGGTGTGTGAGTCTCAGTCACAGTGTAAGGTTTACACACAGCATGGTGTGAGTCTCAGTCACAGTGTAAGGTTTACACACAGCATGGTGTGTGAGTCTCAGTCACAGAGTAAGGTTTACACACAGCACGGTGTGTGAGTCACAGTGTAAGGTTTACACACAGCACGGTGTGAGTCTCAGTCACAGTGTAAGGTTTACACACAGCACGGTGTGTGAGTCTCAGTCACAGTGTAAGGTTTACACACAGCACGGTGTGAGTCTCAGTCACAGTGTAAGGTTTACACACAGCACGGTGTGAGTCTCAGTCACAGTGCAAGGTTTACACACAGCACGGTGTGAGTCTCAGTCACAGTGTAAGGTTTACACAGCACGGTGTGAGTCTCAGTCAGTGCAAGGTTTACACACAGCACGGTGTGTGAGTCTCAGTCACAGTCAGTGCAAGGTTTACACACAGCACGGTGTGAGTCTCAGTCACAGTCAGTGCAAGGTTTACACACAGCACGGTGTAAGTCTCAGTCACAGTGTAAGGTTTACACACAGCACGGTGTGTGAGTCTCAGTCACAGTGTAAGGTTTACACACAGCATGGTGTGAGTCTCAGTCACAGTGCAAGGTTTACACACAGCACGGTGTGAGTCTCAGTCACAGTGTAAGGTTTACACACAGCACGGTGTGAGTCTCAGTCACAGTCAGTGCAAGGTTTACACACAGCACGGTGTGAGTCTCAGTCACAGTCAGTGCAAGGTTTACACACAGCACGGTGTGAGTCTCAGTCACAGTCAGTGCAAGGTTTACACACAGCACAGTGTGAGTCTCAGTCACAGTGCAAGGTTTACACACAGCATGGTGTGAGTCTCAGTCACAGTGCAAGGTTTACACACAGCACGGTGTGAGTCTCAGTAAGTGTGTAAGGTTTACACACAGCTCGGTGTGTGAGTCTCAGTCATAGTGCAAGGTTTACACACAGAATGGTGTGAGTCTCAGTCACAGTGTAAGGTTTACACACAGCACGGTGTGAGTCTCAGTCATAGTCAGTGCAAGGTTTACACACAGCACGGTGTGAGTCTCAGTCACAGTGCAAGGTTTACACACAGCACGGTGTGTGAGTCTCAGTCACAGTGCAAGGTTTACACACAGCATGGTGTGAGTCTCAGTCACAGTGTAAGGTTTACACACAGCATGGTGTGTGAGTCTCAGTCACAGTGTAAGGTTTACACACAGCATGGTGTGTGAGTCTCAGTCACAGTGCAAGGTTTACACACAGCACGGTGTGTGAGTCTCAGTCACAGTGTAAGGTTTACACACAGCACGGTGTGAGTCTCAGTCACAGTGTAAGGTTTACACACAGCATGGTGTGAGTCTCAGTCACAGTGTAAGGTTTACACACAGCATGGTGTGTGAGTCTCAGTCACAGAGTAAGATTTACACACAGCACGGTGTGTGAGTCACAGTGTAAGGTTTACACACAGCACGGTGTGAGTCTCAGTCACAGTGTAAGGTTTACACACAGCACGGTGTGAGTCTCAGTCACCGTGTAAGGTTTACACACAGCACGGTGTGAGTCTCAGTCACAGTGCAAGGTTTACACACAGCACGGTGTGTGAGTCTCAGTCACAGTGTAAGGTTTACACACAGCACGGTGTGTGAGTCTCAGTCACAGTGTCATGTTTACACACAGCACAGTGTGAGTCTCAGTCACAGTGCAAGGTTTACACACAGCACTGTGTGAGTCTCAGTCACAGTGTAAGGTTTACACACAGCACGGTGTGAGTCTCAGTCACAGTGTAAGGTTTACACAGCACGGTGTGAGTCTCAGTCAGTGCAAGGTTTACACACAGCACGGTGTGTGAGTCTCAGTCACAGTCAGTGCAAGGTTTACACACAGCACGGTGTGAGTCTCAGTCACAGTCAGTGCAAGGTTTACACACAGCACGGTGTAAGTCTCAGTCACAGTGTAAGGTTTACACACAGCACGGTGTGTGAGTCTCAGTCACAGTGTAAGGTTTACACACAGCATGGTGTGAGTCTCAGTCACAGTGCAAGGTTTACACACAGCACGGTGTGAGTCTCAGTCACAGTGTAAGGTTTACACACAGCACGGTGTGAGTCTCAGTCACAGTCAGTGCAAGGTTTACACACAGCACGGTGTGAGTCTCAGTCACAGTCAGTGCAAGGTTTACACACAGCACGGTGTGAGTCTCAGTCACAGTGTAAGGTTTACACACAGCACGGTGTGAGTCTCAGTCACAGTCAGTGCAAGGTTTACACACAGCACGGTGTGAGTCTCAGTCACAGTCAGTGCAAGGTTTACACACAGCACGGTGTGAGTCTCAGTCACAGTCAGTGCAAGGTTTACACACAGCACAGTGTGAGTCTCAGTCACAGTGCAAGGTTTACACACAGCACGGTGTGTGAGTCTCAGTCACAGTCAGTGCAAGGTTTATACACAGCACGGTGTGAGTCTCAGTCACAGTCAGTGCAAGGTTTACACACAGCACGGTGTGAGTCTCAGTCACAGTCAGTGCAAGGTTTACACACAGCACGGTGTGAGTCTCAGTCACAGTCAGTGCAAGGTTTACACACAGCACGGTGTGAGTCTCAGTCACAGTCAGTGCAAGGTTTACACACAGCACAGTGTGAGTCTCAGTCACAGTGCAAGGTTTACACACAGAATGGTGTGAGTCTCAGTCACAGTGCAAGGTTTACACACAGCACGGTGTGTGAGTCTCAGTCACAGTGTCATGTTTACACACAGCACAGTGTGAGTCTCAGTCACAGTGCAAGGTTTACACACAGCACTGTGTGAGTCTCAGTCACAGTGTAAGGTTTACACACAGCACGGTGTGAGTCTCAGTCACAGTCAGTGCAAGGTTTACACACAGCACGGTGTGAGTCTCAGTCACAGTCAGTGCAACGTTTACACACAGCACGGTGTGAGTCTCAGTCACAGTGTAAGGTTTACACACAGCACGGTGTGTGAGTCTCAGGCACAGTGTAAGGTTTACACACAGCACGGTGTGTGAGTCTCAGTCACAGTGTAAGGTTTACACACAGCACGGTGTGTGAGTCTCAGGCACAGTGTAAGGTTTACACACAGCACGGTGTGTGAGTCTCAGTCACAGTGTAAGGTTTACACACAGCATGGTGTGAGTCTCAGTCACAGTGCAAGGTTTACACACAGCACGGTGTGAGTCTCAGTCACAGTGTAAGGTTTACACACAGCACGGTGTGAGTCTCAGTCAGTGCAAGGTTTACACACAGCACGGTGTGTGAGTCTCAGTCACAGTCAGTGCAAGGTTTACACACAGCACGGTGTGAGTCTCAGTCACAGTCAGTGCAAGGTTTACACACAGCACGGTGTAAGTCTCAGTCACAGTGTAAGGTTTACACACAGCACGGTGTGTGAGTCTCAGTCACAGTGTAAGGTTTACACACAGCATGGTGTGAGTCTCAGTCACAGTGCAAGGTTTACACACAGCACGGTGTGAGTCTCAGTCACAGTGTAAGGTTTACACACAGCACGGTGTGAGTCTGAGTCTCAGTCACAGTCAGTGCAAGGTTTACACACAGCACGGTGTGAGTCTCAGTCACAGTCAGTGCAAGGTTTACACACAGCACGGTGTGAGTCTCAGTAACAGTCAGTGCAAGGTTTACACACAGCACGGTGTGAGTCTCAGTCACAGTGTAAGGTTTACACACAGCACGGTGTGAGTCTCAGTCACAGTCAGTGCAAGGTTTACACATAGCACGGTGTGAGTCTCAGTCACAGTGTAAGGTTTACACACAGCACGGTGTGAGTCTCAGTCACAGTGTAAAGTTTACACACAGCACGGTGTGAGTCTCAGTAACAGTCAGTGCAAGGTTTACACACAGCACGGTGTGAGTCTCAGTCACAGTCAGTGCAAGGTTTACACACAGCACGGTGTGAGTCTCAGTCACAGTCAGTGCAAGGTTTACACACAGCACAGTGTGAGTCTCAGTCACAGTGCAAGGTTTACACACAGCACGGTGTGTGAGTCTCAGTCACAGTCAGTGCAAGGTTTATACACAGCACGGTGTGAGTCTCAGTCACAGTCAGTGCAAGGTTTACACACAGCACGGTGTGAGTCTCAGTCACAGTCAGTGCAAGGTTTACACACAGCACGGTGTGAGTCTCAGTCACAGTCAGTGCAAGGTTTACACACAGCACGGTGTGAGTCTCAGTCACAGTCAGTGCAAGGTTTACACACAGCACAGTGTGAGTCTCAGTCACAGTGCAAGGTTTACACACAGAATGGTGTGAGTCTCAGTCACAGTGCAAGGTTTACACACAGCACGGTGTGTGAGTCTCAGTCACAGTGTCATGTTTACACACAGCACAGTGTGAGTCTCAGTCACAGTGCAAGGTTTACACACAGCACTGTGTGAGTCTCAGTCACAGTGTAAGGTTTACACACAGCACGGTGTGAGTCTCAGTCACAGTCAGTGCAAGGTTTACACACAGCACGGTGTGAGTCTCAGTCACAGTCAGTGCAACGTTTACACACAGCACGGTGTGAGTCTCAGTCACAGTGTAAGGTTTACACACAGCACGGTGTGTGAGTCTCAGGCACAGTGTAAGGTTTACACACAGCACGGTGTGTGAGTCTCAGTCACAGTGTAAGGTTTACACACAGCACGGTGTGTGAGTCTCAGGCACAGTGTAAGGTTTACACACAGCACGGTGTGTGAGTCTCAGTCACAGTGTAAGGTTTACACACAGCATGGTGTGAGTCTCAGTCACAGTGCAAGGTTTACACACAGCACGGTGTGAGTCTCAGTCACAGTGTAAGGTTTACACAGCACGGTGTGAGTCTCAGTCAGTGCAAGGTTTACACACAGCACGGTGTGTGAGTCTCAGTCACAGTCAGTGCAAGGTTTACACACAGCACGGTGTGAGTCTCAGTCACAGTCAGTGCAAGGTTTACACACAGCACGGTGTAAGTCTCAGTCACAGTGTAAGGTTTACACACAGCACGGTGTGTGAGTCTCAGTCACAGTGTAAGGTTTACACACAGCATGGTGTGAGTCTCAGTCACAGTGCAAGGTTTACACACAGCACGGTGTGAGTCTCAGTCACAGTGTAAGGTTTACACACAGCACAGTGTGAGTCTGAGTCTCAGTCACAGTCAGTGCAAGGTTTACACACAGCACGGTGTGAGTCTCAGTCACAGTCAGTGCAAGGTTTACACACAGCACGGTGTGAGTCTCAGTAACAGTCAGTGCAAGGTTTACACACAGCACGGTGTGAGTCTCAGTCACAGTGTAAGGTTTACACACAGCACGGTGTGAGTCTCAGTCACAGTCAGTGCAAGGTTTACACATAGCACGGTGTGAGTCTCAGTCACAGTGTAAGGTTTACACACAGCACGGTGTGAGTCTCAGTCACAGTGTAAGGTTTACACACAGCACGGTGTGAGTCTCAGTAACAGTCAGTGCAAGATTTACACACAGCACGGTGTGAGTCTCAGTCACAGTGTAAGGTTTACACACAGCACGGTGTGAGTCTCAGTCACAGTGCAAGGTTTACACACAGCACGGTGTGAGTCTCAGTCACAGTGCAAGGTTTACACACAGCATGGTGTGAGTCTCAGTCACAGTGCAAGGTTTACACACAGCACGGTGTGTGAGTCTCAGTCACAGTGTAAGGTTTACACACAGCACGGTGTGTGAGTCTCAGTCAGTGCAAGGTTTACACACAGCACGGTGTGAGTCTCAGTCACAGTGTAAGGTTTACACACAGCACGGTGTGTGAGTCTCAGTCACAGTGTAAGCTTTACACACAGCACGGTGTGAGTCTCAGTCACAGTGCAAGGTTTACACACAGCACGGTGTGAGTCTCAGTCACAGTGCAAGGTTTACACACAGCATGGTGTGAGTCTCAGTCACAGTGCAAGGTTTACACACAGCACGGTGTGTGAGTCTCAGTCACAGTGTAAGGTTTACACACAGCACGGTGTGAGTCTCAGTCACAGTCAGTGCAAGGTTTACACACAGCACGGTGTGAGTCTCAGTCACAGTGTAAGGTTTACACACAGCACGGTGTGAGTCTCAGTCACAGTGCAAGGTTTACACACAGCACGGTGTGAGTCTCAGTCACAGTGTAAGGTTTACACACAGCACGGTGTGAGTCTCAGTCACAGTGTAAGGTAAACACACAGCACGGTGTGAGTCTCAGTCACAGTGTAAGGTTTACACACAGCACGGTGTGAGTCTCAGTCACAGTGCAAGGATGACACACAGCACGGTGTGAGTCTCAGTCACAGTGTAAGGTTTACACACAGCACGGTGTGAGTCTCAGTCACAGTGTAAGGTTTACACACAGCACGGAGTGAGTCTCAGTCACAGTGTAAGGTTTACACACAGCACGGTGTGAGTCTCAGTCACAGTGTAAGGTTTACACACAGCACGGTGTGAGTCTCAGTCACAGTGTAAGGTTTACACACAGCACGGTGTGAGTCTCAGTCACAGTCAGTGCAAGGTTTACACACAGCACGGTGTGAGTCTCAGTCACAGTGCAAGGTTTACACACAGCACGGTGTGTGAGTCTCAGTCACAGTGTAAGGTTTACACACAGCACGGTGTGAGTCTCAGTCACAGTCAGTGCAAGGTTTACACACAGCACGGTGTGAGTCTCAGTCACAGTGTAAGGTTTACACACAGCACGGAGTGAGTCTCAGTCACAGTGTAAGGTTTACACACAGCACGGTGTGTGAGTCTCAGTCACAGTGTAAGCTTTACACACAGCACGGTGTGAGTCTCAGTCACAGTCAGTGCAAGGTTTACACACAGCACGGTGTGAGTCTCAGTCACAGTGCAAGGTTTACACACAGCATGGTGTGAGTCTCAGTCACAGTGCAAGGTTTACACACAGCACGGTGTGTGAGTCTCAGTCACAGTGTAAGGTTTACACACAGCACGGTGTGAGTCTCAGTCACAGTCAGTGCAAGGTTTACACACAGCACGGTGTGAGTCTCAGTCACAGTGTAAGGTTTACACACAGCACGGTGTGAGTCTCAGTCACAGTGCAAGGTTTACACACAGCACGGTGTGAGTCTCAGTCACAGTGTAAGGTTTACACACAGCACGGTGTGAGTCTCAGTCACAGTGTAAGGTTTACACACAGCACGGTGTGAGTCTCAGTCACAGTGCAAGGATGACACACAGCACGGTGTGAGTCTCAGTCACAGTGTAAGGTTTACACACAGCACGGTGTGTGAGTCTCAGTCACAGTGTAAGGTTTACACACAGCACGGTGTGAGTCTCAGTCACAGTGTAAGGTTTACACACAGCACGGTGTGAGTCTCAGTCACAGTGTAAGGTTTACACACAGCACGGTGTGAGTCTCAGTCACAGTGTAAGGTTTACACACAGCACGGTGTGAGTCTCAGTCACAGTGTAAGGTTTACACACAGCACGGTGTGAGTCTCAGTCACAGTGCAAGGTTTACACACAGCACGGTGTGAGTCTCAGTCACAGTGTAAGGTTTACACACAGCATGGTGTGTGAGTCTCAGTCACAGTGTAAGGTTTACACACAGCATGGTGTGTGAGTCTCCCAGTTTGCAGCGGCCGACAGACGTCACAGTGCACGTTGGAAACGAGTGATTGTGAAAACTTGAATGGGTGTGTTACTGTACCGCGCCTTTAAACTCGGCTTTTCCCGGGATCTGACTCAGAGTTCCACGCATGCGCAATGGATCTGCAAAATGTACCGACCCAACTACCGTTATCGCCTCCACCCCCCCAGCTCGGGTGTGCAATGGATGATTTATCGCCCTGTCAGCTCCTCCACAGATTCTGACCAATTTCTGGGCGGGAGACACAAACCTTTTCAAGGCGCTAAAATTACCGCTCCGCCTGGCTTAACGCCACAGCAGAGCGCGACCACATTTACCCCTTGGATTTCTCCAGTGCGTTTCACAAACGCAGGACGTCTCGAAGCGAATTACAGCCAATGAAGTACTTTGTTGTTTGATGACCCATCACTGTTGTATTGTGGGAAATGCGGCAGCCAATTTGCACACAGCAAGCTCCCACACACAGCGATGTGATAATGACCCAGATCATCTGTTTTAGTGATGTTGGTTGAGGGATAAAGGTAGATAGAAGGAGATTATTTCCGATAACTAGGGAGAAGACAGGGGGAGGTAGAGATACAAGATTTAAGAGATTTAGAACAGAGAGCAGAGCAGCTTCTTCACACAGGGGATGGGTATTCTGCGGAGAGTGTCTCACCCCCTTCCCACCATCTACAAGGCACAAGTCAGGAGTGTGATGGAACACACTCCACTTGCCTGGATGAGTTGCAGCTCCAACAACACTCGAGAAGCTCGACACCATCCAGGACCAAGCAGCCACTTGATCGACACGCTACCCACCACCTTCAACACTCACTCCCTCCACCACCGGCGCCCCCTGGCTGCAGTGTGCACCGTCTACAAGATGCACTGCGGCAACTCGCCAAGGCTTCTTCGGCAGCACCTCCCAAACCCGCGACCTCTACCGCCTAGAAGGACAAGGGCAGCAGGCCCATGGGAACACCACCACCTCCACGTTCCCCTCCCAGTCACACACCGTCCCCACTTGGAAATATATCGGCCGTTCCTTCATCGTCGCTGGGTCACAATCCTGGAACTCCCTCCCTAACAGCACTGTGGGAGCACCTTCACCACACGGACTGCAGCGGTTCAAGAAGGGGGCTCACCACCACCTTCTCAAGGGGCAATAAATGCCAGCCTTGCCAGCGACAGCCAGGTCATGGGAATTAATCGAAGAAAGGTTGTGAGGCTGTTAAAATTAACGTCCAGGCTTAGTGTTCGAGGCAGAAACCGTGCCAATATTTCAGACTAGATTGGACAGGTTTTAAAAAGAATTCTCAGGATGTGGGCA
The DNA here is from genome assembly GCF_044704955.1 of Pristiophorus japonicus. Taxonomy (NCBI): domain Eukaryota; kingdom Metazoa; phylum Chordata; class Chondrichthyes; family Pristiophoridae; genus Pristiophorus; species Pristiophorus japonicus. The sequence goes on from NC_091996.1 coordinate 94,477,798, forward strand.
TTTATTACTGATCCCTGTTCATTCCCGTGCTCGCTGCCCCGTGTCCTAACTCGCACCCAGTCCCACTCACCCATCACCCCCTGTGCCCCGTGTCCTAACTCGTACCGAGTCCCACTCACTCATCACCCCCTGTGCTCACTGCCCCGTGTCCTAACTCGTACCGAGTCCCACTCACTCATCACCCCCTGTGCTCACTGCCCCATGTCCTAACTCGTACCGAGTCCCGCTCACTCATCACCCCCTGTGCTCGCTGACCTACATTGGCTTCACGTCCGGCAACACCTCAATTTCAAAATTCTCATCCTCCTGTTCAATTCACTCCATGACCATCACCCCTCCCTATCTCTGTAACCCCCTCCAGCCCCTACACCCCTCCCTATCTCTGTAACCCCCTCCAGCCCCTACACCGCTCCCTATCTCTGTAATCTCCTCCAGCCCCTACACCCCTCCCTACCTCTGCAACCTCCTCCAGCCCTACACCCCTCCCTATCTCTGTAACCCCCTCCAACCCCTACACCCCTCCATATCTCTGTATCCATCTACAGACCCTACACCCCTCCCTATCTCTGTAACCTCCTCCAGCCTCTACACCCCTTCCTATCTCTGTAATCTCCTCCATCCCTACACCGCTCCCTATTGTAACTGGTGTGTATCTGTAAAGCATGCACTCCCATGTTCAGCCACCAGGGAGCTCATCCCCTGAAGCCTAAAGGGATCCCAGCATCCCTTGGAAGCACTGTATATAAGCCGGCCCCTAAGGCCTGTTCCTCACTCTGGACTGAGGTCACTGTTACTTTAACCTCCCTGTGTGCAGCCTCATCTTTGTTAGGAACACAATAACTGGCGACGAGTATACGAATCCAACGCAAAGATGCAGCAAACTGTGGGCATCCTGGAGAAGTTCTCGGAGGGTGAGGACTGGGAAGCCTATGTTGAACGGCTAGACCAGTACTTTGTAGCCAACGAGCTGGACGGAGAAGGAAGCGCTGCAAAAAGGAGAGCGGTCCTCCTCACAGTCTGCGGGGCACCGACCTACAGCCTCATGAAGAATCTTCTGGCTCCGGTGAAACCCACAGATAAGTCGTATGATGAGCTGTGTACACTGGTTCGGGAGCATCTTAACCCGAGGAAGAGCGTGCTGATGGCGAGGTATCGGTTCTACACGTGCCAGCGATCTGAAGGTCAGGAAGTGGCGAGCTACGTCGCCGAGCTAAGGCAACTTGCAGGACAATGTGAGTTTGATGGCTACATGGAGCAGATGTTCAGAGACTTTTTTATACTGGGCTTTGGCCACGAGACCATCCTACGAAAACTTTTGACTGTAGAGACACAGACCCTCAGTAAGACCATTGTGATAGCACAGGCGTTTATGTCCACCAGTGATAACACCAAACAAATCTCAGCACAAAAGTGCGAGCAATGTTCATAAATTAACTGGAACTGTGTTTGCGAGCAGAAATGTACAGGGCAGAACCCACGAGTCTGCAACTGCCAGCAGGCCTCAGGTGACCCAGATGACTCAGAGTCCGCAACAAAGGATGAATGAAGGCAATTCACACCTTGTTGGCGTTGTGGAGGCTTCCATTCAACCTATTCATGCCGCTTCAAAAGGTATGTTTGCAAGAGCTGTAGAACAATGGGGCACCTCCAATGAGCTTGCAAACGAGCTGCAAGCTCTGCAAAACCTGCTAACCACCACGCGGCAGAGGAAGATCGGTCCATGGTGGATCAAAGCAATTTCGAGCCTCAGAGAGAGGAGGCAGATGCTGAAGTACACGGGGTGCAGACATTTTTGACGAAATGTCCACCTATAATGCTAAATGTAAAATTGAATGGCTTACCCGTAGCCATGGAACTGGACACTGGCGCTAGCCAATCCATCATGAGTAAAAAGATGTTTGAGAGACTGTGGTGCAACAAGGCATTCAGACCAGCCCTGAGGCCCATCCACACGAAACTAAGAACTTACACCAAAGAGCTTATCACTGTCCTGGGCAGCGCCATGGTCAAGGTCACCTACGAGCGCACAGTGCACGAACTGCCACTCTGGATTGTCCCGGGCGATGGCCCCACACTGCTTGGAAGGAGCTGGCTGGGCAAAATCCGCTGGAACTGGGATGACATCTGAGCGCTATCACATGTCGATGAGGCCTCATGTACCCAGGTCCTTAACAAATTTCCTTCCCTTTTGAGCCAGGCATTGGAAACTTTTCCGGGGCGAAAGTGCAGATCCACTTGGTCCTAGAGGCATGACCCATTCACCACAAGGCGCGAGCGGTACCTCACATGATGAGGGAGAGAGTGGAAATCGAGCTGGACAGGCTGCAACGCGAGGGCATCATTTCTCCAGTGGAATTCAGCGAGTGGGCCAACCCGATTGTTCCAGAACTCAAATGTGATGGCACGGTCAGGATTTGCGGCGATTGTAAAGTAACTATTAATCGTTTCTCGCTACAGGACCAATACCCGCTACCTAAGGCAGACGACCTATTTGTGACGCTGGCAGGAGGCAAGACGTTCACCAAGCTCAAGCTGATTTCGGCCTACATGACGCAGGAGCTGGAGGAGTCTTCGAAGGACCTCACCTGCATCAACACGCACAAGGGACTGTTCATCTACAACAGATGCCCGTTTGGAATTCGGTCGGCTGCAGCGATCTTCCAGAGAAACATGGAGAGCCTACTCAAGTCGATACCACGCATGGTGGTTTTTCAGGACGACTTATTGGTCATAGATCGGGACACCGTCGAGCACCTACAAAACCTGGAGGAGGTCCTCCAGCGACTGGATCGTGTAGGGCTGCGGCTGAAGAGGTTGAAATGCGTCTTCATGGCAACAGAAGTTGAGTTTTTGGAGAGAAAGATCACGGCGGACGGCATTCGGCCCACAGACGCCAAGACAGAGGCTATCAGGAACGTGCCCAGGCCACAGAACGTCACGGAGCTGCGGTCGTTCCTGGGACTCCTCAACTATTTTGGTAACTTCCTACCGGGGTTAAGCACCCTCTTAGAGCCCCTACATGTGTTATTGCGTAAAGGTGAGAACTGGGTATGGGGAAAAAAAACAAGTAATTGCTTTTGAGAAAGCCAGAAACATTTTATGCTCCAACAAGCTGCTTGTATTGTATAACCCGTGTAAAAGACTTGTGCTAGCATGCGATGCGTCGTCGTACGGAATCAGTGTGTATTACAACAAGCTAACGTTGCGGGGAAGTTGCAACCTGTCGCCTATGCTTCCAGGAGCTTGTCTAAGGCCGAGAGGGCCTACAGCATGATTGAGAAAGAGGCATTAGCGTGTGTGTTCGGGGTAAAGAAAATGCATCAGTACCTGTTTGGCCTCAAATTTGAGCTGGAAACCGATCACAAGCCCCTCACATCCCTGTTCGCTGAAAACAAGGGGATAAACTGTGCGGATGCTCTCAGTCGGCTACCATTGCCCACCACGGGGGTGGAAATGACGCAGCCTGCAAACTTGTTGATGGTGGCACAGCCCGCAGACTTGTTGATGGTCATGGAAGCGTTTGAAAATGATAAATCACCTGTCATGGCCCGCCAGATTAGGACTTGGACCAGCCAAGATCCTCTGCTGTCCCTAGTAAAAAAACTGTGTACTGCATGGGAGCTGGACCAGCATCCCCGTTGAAATACAAGAGCCAATCAAAACGTTCCAGCGGCGAAAGGACGAGCTGTCCATTCAGGCAGACTGCCTGTTGTGGGGTATCCACGTAGTGCTACCCAAAAAGGGCAGGGAGATGTTCATCTCGGATCTCCACAGCACACACCAGGGTATAGTAATGATGAAAGCGATAGCCAGATCCCACGTGTGGTGGCCCGGTATCGACTCGGACTTAGAGTCCTGTGTACGGCAATGCAGCGTGTATGCTCAGTTGAGCAACGCGCCCAGAGAGGCACCACTAAGTTTGTGGTCCTGGCCCTCCAGACCATGGTCAAGGATCCATGTCGACTATGCGGGCCCGTTTCTCGGTAAAATGTTCCTGGTGGTGGTGGATGCTTTTTCAAAATGGATTGAATGTGAAATAATGTCGGGAAGCACCACCACCGCCACCATTGAAAGCCTGAGGGCCATGTTTGCCACCCACGGTCTGCCTGACATACTGGTCAGTGACAATGGGCCATGTTTCACCAGTGCCATATTTAAAGAATTCATGACCCGCAATGGGATCAAACATGTCACCTCGGCCCCGTTTAAACCAGCCTCCAATGGGCAGGCAGAGCAGGCAGTACAAACCATCAAACAGAGCCTTAAACGAGTCACAGAAGGCTCACTCCAAACCCGCATGTCCCAAGTACTGCTCAGCTACCGCACGAGACCCCACTCACTCACAGTGATGCCCCCGGCTGAGCTACTCATGAAAAGGACTCTCGCTGGTTCACCCCAACCTGCATGATCAGGTAGAGAGCAGGCGGCAGCAACAAAATGTAAACGATGGTCGCGCCACTGTGTCACGGGAAATTGATCTGAATGACCCTGTGGATGTGCTAAACTATGGACATGGTCCCAAGTGGATCGCGGGCACGGTGATAGCTAAAGAAGGGAGTAGGGTGTTTGTCGTCAAACTAGACAATGGACAAATTTGCAGAAAGCACCTGGACCAAACGAGGCTGCGGTTCACAGACTGCCCTGAACAACCCACGGCAGACACCACCTTTTTCGAGCCCACAACACACACCCAAAGGATCAACGACACCACCCCGGACCAGGAAATTGAACCCATCACGCCCAACAGCCCAGCAAGGCCAGGCTCACCCAGCAGCCCTGCAGGGCCAACAACACGCCAGCCCAACGTGGGCACAGCCAACACACCAGAACAGACATTTGTACCGAGGCGGTCCACCAGGGAAAGAAAGGCTCCCGACCGCCTCACCTTGTAAATAGTTTTCACTTTGACTTTGGTAGGGGGAGTGATGTTGTGTATCTGTAAAGCATGCACTCCCATGTTCCGCCACCAGGAATCGCATCCCCTGAAGTCCCAAGGGATCCCAGCATCCCTTGGGAGCAATGTATATAAGCCTGTTCCTCACTCTGGAGTGTCTTAATAAAGACTGAGGTCACTGTTACTTTAACCTCCCTGTGTGCAGTCTCATCTGTGTTAGGAACACAATAGTAACCCCCTCCAGCCCCTACACCCCCTCCCTATCTCTGTAACCTCCTCCAGCCCTATACCCCTCCCTATTTCTGTAACCCCCTCCAGCCCCTACACCCCTCCCTATCTCTGTAACCTCCTCCAGCCCCTACACCCCTCCCTATCTCTGTAATCTCCAGCCCCTACACCCCTCCCTATCTCTGTAACCTCCTCCAGCCCTACACCCCTCCCTATCTCTGTATCCCCCTCCAGCCCCTACACCCCTCCCTATCTCTGTAACCTCCTCCAGCCTTACACCCCTCCCTATCTCTGTAACCTCCTCCAACCCCTACACCCCTCCCTATTTTTGTAACCTCCTCCAGCCCTCTCAGCTCTCCCTATCTCTGTAACCCCCTCCAGCCCCTACACCCCTCCCTATCTCTGTATCCGTCTACAGCCCCTACACCCCTCCCTATCTCTGTAACCTCATCCAGCCCTCACACCCCTCCCTATCTCTGTAACCTCCTCCAGCCTCTACACCCCTCCCAAATCTCTGCGCTCCTCCAATTCTGGCCTCTTGCCCCTCCCCCGATTTCCATTGCTCCACCATCGGTGGCCGTGCCTTCAGCTGCCTGGGCCCCGAGCTCTGGAACTCCCTCCCTAAACCTCTCCACCTCTCCTTTAAGACACTCCTAAAACCTACCACTTTGCCCCAGCTTTTGGTCGCCTGTCACTAATATCTCCTTATGTGGCTCGGTGTCAAAATCCTGTTTGATAATTGCTCTTTTGAAGCGCGTTGGGATGTGTTACTACATTAAAGGTGCTATGTTGTATAATGAAACATAAGAAATAGGAGCAGGAGTCGGCCATTCGGCCCCTCGAGCCTGCTCCGCCATCCAATAAGATCACGGCTGATCTGATCCTGGCCTCAACTCCACTTCCCTGCCCACTCCCCATAATCCTCGACTCCCTTATCGCTCAAAAATCTGTCTATCTCCGCCTTAAATACATTGGTGGTGTGAATATTTTAAGGGCATTTGACTGATACAAAAAAGTCTTGGGGCGTGCATGGTATACACTGTGATGGCCACTGGAGGGCAGTGTTAGCACATCGCGGAATCACAGAATCACACGGCACAGGAGGAGGCCATTGGGCCCATCGAGCCTGTGCCGGCTCTGTGAGCGAGCGATCCAATCAGTCCCAGTCCCCCTGCTCTTTCCCCACAGACGGTGAATGTTTCCTCATCAAGTATTTATCCGATTCCGGTTTGAAAGTTACTATTGAATCTGCTCCCACCGCCCTTTCAGGCAGCGCGTTCCTGATCACAACAACTCACTGCGTAAAAACATTCTCCCCATCTCCCCCTCTGGTTCCATCGCCGATTATCGTCAATCTGTGTCCCTCTGGTTACCGACCCTCCTGCCCCGGGAACAGTCTCTCCTTATTTACTCCATCAAAACCCCTCGTGATTCCGAACACCTCGATCAAATCTCCCCTTAACCTTCTCTGCTCCGAGGAGAACGACCCCAGCTTCTCCAGTCTCTCCACCTCACTGACGTCCCTCATCCCCCGGGACCATTCTGGTCAATCTCCTCCGCACCCTCGCCAAGGCCGTGACACCCTTCCTAAAGTGCGGTGCCCAGAATTGTCCTCAATCCTTGGCCTTTGTCAGTGCTCCCCAGTGCCGGGCAATATACCTCCCTGCAGCAGCTGAGCCACACCGCCTGTGTCGAGTTTGCCGATTGGAGCCGGAGCAGAGGATGTGGCGATGTCGGCGGGCACCAGGGAAACCAGCCGGTGTTCCTGGTTCTGATCGCTAGCCAGGCTGGGGCGGAGGTGATGCTCCTCATGGCCAAATGTCCACACGGAAACTCAACATCCAGGGTGACTGACAAGGAATGGCTGCCTAGTGAGGGCGCTCTCTCTCTGTCTCTCTCTCTGTCTCTGTCTCTGTCTCTGTCTCTCTCTCTCTCTCTGTCTCTGTCTCTGTCTCTGTCTCTCTCTCTGTCTCTGTCTCTGTCTCTCTCTCTCTCTCTGTCTCTGTCTCTGTCTCTGTCTCTCTCTCTCTCTCTGTCTCTGTCTCTGTCTCTGTCTCTGTCTCTCTCTCTGTCTCTGTCTCGTTTTCTCTCTCTCTCTGTCTCCCTCTCTCTGTCTCTGTCTCGCTCTCTCTCTGTCTCTCTCTCTGTCTCGCTCTCTCTCTCTGTCTCTCTCTCTCTCTGTCTCTGTCTCGCTTTCTCTCTCTGTCTCTCTCTCGCTGTCTCTGTCTCTGTCTCTCTCTGTCTCTCTGTCTCATAAGAACACAAGAATTAGGAACAGGAGTAGGCCATCTAGCCCCTCGAGCCTGCTCCGCCATTCAACAAGATCATGGCTGATCTGGCCGTGGACTCAGCTCCACTTACCCGCCCGCTCCCCGTAACCCTTAATTCCCTTATTGGTTAAAAATCTATCTATCTGTGACTTGAATACATTCAATGAGCTAGCCTCAACTGCTTCCTTGGGCAGAGAATTCCACAGATTCACAACCCTCTGGGAGAAGAAATTCCTTCTCAACTCGGTTTTAAATTGGCTCCACCGTATTTTGAGGCTGTGCCCCCTAGTTCTAGTCTCCCCGACCAGTGGAAACAACCTCTCTGCCTCTATCTTGTCTATCCCTTTCAATATTTTAAATGTTTCTATAAGATCACCCCTCATCCTTCTGAACTCCAACGAGTAAAGACCCAGTCTACTCAATCTATCATCATAAGGTAACCCCTTCATTTCTGGAATCAGCCTAGTGAATTGTCTCTGTACCCCTTCCAAAACTAGTATATCCTTCCTTAAGTAAGGTGACCAAAACTGCACGCAGTACTCCATCCCTCTCGCAATGAAGTCTCGCTCTCTCTCTCTCTGTCTCTCTCTCTCTCTCTCTCTGTCTCGCTCTCTCTCTGTCTCGCTCTCTCTGTCTCTCTCTGTCTTGCTCTCTCTGTCTCTCTCTCTCTCTCTCTCTGTCTCTCTCGCTCTATCTCTCTCCATGTTGCTCTCTCTCTGCCTCTCTCTCTCTGTCTCTCTCCATCTCTCTCTCTCTCTCTCTCTCTGTCTCGCTCTGTCTCTGTCTCTCACTCTGTCTCTCTCTCCGTGTCTCTCTCTCTCTCTGTCTTTCTCTGTCTCTCTCGCTTTGTTTCTGTCTGTATCTCTCTCTCTCTCTCTCTCTCTGTTTCTCTCTCTGTCTCTCACTCTCTGTCTCTCTCTCTCTGTTTCTCTCTCTTCTTCTCTCTGTCTCTGTCTCTCTCGCTCTCTCTCCCACTGTCTCTCTCTCTCTCTCTCTCTGTCTCTCTCTCTCTCGCCCTCTCTGTCTCTCGCTCTCTCACTCTCTCTCTCCCCTCACTCTCACTCTCTCACTGGAAATGCATAAATTGTGATTGCAAACACGAGTATGGATACAGACAAATGACCACACTTGGCTCGGATGTGGGAGCAGATTCTACAGCAATGCTTGCAGAGATTGAACTAGCTGAAAACATCCTGAAACACAGGGGTTTAAACTTGTTTCAGCAATTCTCTCTCACTCTCTCTCATTCTTGCATTCTTCCCTTTCTCCCTCTCTGTCTCTCTCACTCCCTCCCTCTCTCACTCTCTCTGTCTCACTTTCTCTCTCTCATTCTGTCACTCACTCTCTCTCTCTCTCTCTCTTTCTCACTCTCTCCACACTCTCTCTCTCACTCACTCTCCACCCCCACGCTCTCACACTCTTTCTCTCGCTCTCTCTGTCACTCTCTCTCTCTGTCTCTGTCTCTCTATCTCACTCTCACTCTCTCCACGCTCACTCTCTCTCTCTCTCACTCACTCTCTCTCATTCTCTCCACGCTCTCTCTCGCTCACTCTCTCACTCTCACACTCTCTCTATCTCTCTCTCTCTATCACTCTCTCCACTCTCTGTCTCTGACTCTCTCTCACTCGCTCACTCTCACACTCACACTCTCTCTCTATGTTATCTCTCACTCTCACTCACTCTCTCTCCACCCTCTCACTCACTCACTCTCACACTCTCTCTCACACACTCTCTATCTGTCACTCTCACACTCTCTCTCTCTATCTCTCTCTCTGTCCCTCTCTCCACTCTCTCACTCTCACTCGCTTACTCTCTCACTCTCAATCTCTCTCTCTCCACGCTCTCACTCGCTCACTCTCTCTTTCTATCTGTCACACTCACTCTCTCATTCTCTCTCTCCAAGCTCTCTCTCTCGCTCACTCTCTCTCTCTCACTCTCACACTCTCGCTCTCTATCTCTCTCTCTGTCACTCTCTCCACTCTCTCTGTCTCTGTCTCTCTCTCTCACTCTCACTCGCTCACTCTCTCACTCTCACTCTCTCACTCTCACTCTCTCACTCTCTCTCCACGCTCTCACTCGCTCACTCTCTCTCTCTCTCACTCTCACACTCTATCTGTCACTCTCCACTCTCACTCTCTCACTCACTCTCTCTCTCCACCCTCCTCGCTCACTCTCTCTCTCACTCTCACACTCTCTGTCACTCTCTCTGTCACTCTCTCCACTCTCTCTGTCTCTGTCTCTCTCACTCTCACTCGCTCACTCTCACTCTCACTCTCTCTCTCTCCATGCTCTCACTCGCTCACTCTCTCTCACTCTCACTCTCACACTCTCTCTCTCTCTCTCTATCTGTCACTCTCCCACTCTCTCACTCTCTCTCTCTATCTGTCACTCTCCACTCTCTCACTCTCATTCTCTCTCCACGCTCTCTTGCTCACTCTCTCTCACTCTCACACTCTCTCTCTCTATCTCTCTCTGTCACTCTCTCCACTCTCTGTCTCTCTCACTCTCACTCTCACTCTCTCACTCTCTCTCTCTCTCTCCATGCTCTCACTCGCTCACTCTCTCTCTCACTCTCTCTCTCTATCTCTCTCTGTCACTCTCTCCACTCTCTCTGTCTCTCACTCTCTCCATGCTCTCACTCGCTCACTCTCTCTCTCTCTCGCTCTATCTGTCACTCCACTCTCTCACTCTCTCTCTCTCACTCTCACTCTCTCTCTATCTCTCTCTGTCACTCTGTCCACTCTCTCTCTCTGTCTCTCTCTCTGTCTCTCTCTCTGTCACTCTCTCTCTCCATGCTCTCACTCTCTCACTCTCACATTCTCTCTCACTCTCTCTCTCTCTATCTGTCACTCGCCACTCTCACTCTCTCTCTCTCTCTCTCTCACTCTCTCCCTATCTGTCACTCTCCACCCTCTCACTCGCTCACTCACTCTATCTCACTCTCTCACTCTCACTCTCTCTATCTGTCACTCTCCACTCTCTCACTCTCTCTCACTCACTCTCTCTCCACCCTCTCACTCGCTCACTCTCACACTCTCACACTCTCTCTCACTCTCTCTCTCTCTATCTTTCACTCTCCACTCTCTCACTCTCTCTCTCACACTCCAGCCGTGATGGTGCTCTGCCAGCCCTGTGCTGAACCACATCACCACACGTGAAGAAAGGAAGTGAATTGAAGTGGTATTTAGGGAGCAGCCTCCCATCCTCCACTTAACCTGGGATCCCAACCAGCGAAACCACTGTGGTGTGGCTGGGGACCAATTATTCCCCACCCAGATATTGCAGCGGTGAGAAGGGCCCGGGGCGCTGGGCCGAGAGAGGCAGGCTCAGGCTGGGTCCCATCACGTCTCTCAGTGTGTGTGAGCTCGGAGATTCAGTGTGCGGGGGAGCAAGCTGGGACCTCCGCCCTTCATTACTCTGCCGTCCTAAAGACGTAGTTACCCAGAGAAACGGAGAGCCAAGCGACCCGCAGTCACCACATCGGCGAGGAGGCCATTCAGCCCCTCGAGCCTGTTACACAGGAACAGGAGGAGGCCCATTCAGCCCCTCGAGCCTGTTACACAGGAACAGGAGGAGACCCATTCAGCCCCTCGAGCCTGTTACACAGGAACAGGAGGAGGCCATTCAGCCCCTCGAGCCTGTTACACAGGAACAGGAGGAGGCCCATTCAGCCCCTCGAGCCTGTTACACAGGAACAGGAGGAGGCCATTCAGCCCCTCGAGCCTGTTACACAGGAACAGGAGGAGGCCCATTCAGCCCCTCGAGCCTGTTACACAGGAACAGGAGGAGGCCCCATTCAGCCCCTCGAGCCTGTTACACAGGAACAGGAGGAGGCCCATTCAGCCCCTCGAGCCTGTTACACAGGAACAGGAGGCCCATTCAGCCCCTCGAGCCTGTTACACAGGAACAGGAGGAGGCCCATTCAGCCGCTCGAGCCTGTTACACAGGAACAGGAGGAGGCCCATTCAGCCCCTCGAGCCTGTTACACAGGAACAGGAGGAGGCCCATTCAGCCCCTCAAGCCTGTTCCGCCATTCACTCAGATCACGGCTGAGCTGTAATTACCCGCCTTGGATCTGTAACCCTCAATACCCAATAAAAATCCATCAATCTCACCTTTGAAAGCTCCAATTGACCCCCGGCCTCAGCAGCTTTTTGGGGGGGAGAGTTCCAGATTCCCACTGCCCTTTGTGTGAAGAGGTGCTTCCTGACATCACCCTGAACTCTCATTTATATAGCGCCTTTCACCCCCTCAGGACATCCCAAAGCGCTTTACAGCCAATGAAGTACTTTTGGAGTGTAGTCACTGTTGTAATGTGGGAAACGCGGCAGTCAATTTGCGCACAGCAAGCTCCCACACACAGCAATGTGATAATGACCCAGATACCTGGAATACTGCGTGCAGTTTTGGTTTCCATATTTACCAAAGGATATACTTGCTTTGGAGGCAGTTCGGAGAAGGTTCACTCGGTTGATTTCGGGGATGAGGGGGTTGATTTATGAGGAAAGGTTGAGGAGGTTGGGCCTCTACTCATTGGAATTCAGAAGAATGAGAGGTGATCTTATCGAAACGTATAAGATTATGAGGGGGCTTGACAAGATGGATGCAGAGAGGATGTTTCCACTGATGGGGGAGACTAGAACTAGGGGGCATGGTCTTAGAATAAGGGGCCGCCCATTTAAAACTGAGATGAGGAGGAATTTCTTCTCTCAGAGGGTTGTAAATCTGTGGAATTCGCTGCCTCAGAGAGCTGTGGAAGCCGGGACATTGAATATATTTAAGACACAAATAGACAGTTTCTTAAACGATAAGAGGATAAGGGGTTATGGGGAGCGGGCGGGGAAGTGGAGCTGAGTCCATGATCAGATCGGCCATGATCGTATTAAATGACGGAGCAGGCTCGAGGGGCCGTATGGCCGACTCCTGCTCCTATTTCTTATGTTCCTTTGTTGTTAGTGATGTTGATTAAGGGATATATATGGGCCCTGGACACCATATATATGCTCTTCTTCCAAATGGAGGCCATGGGATCTTTTATGTCCACAGGGAGAGCAGACGGGGCCTTAGTTTAATGTCTCATCCGAAAAGTGGCATCTCCGACAGTGCGGCACTCCCTCAGTACTGCCCCTCCGACAGTGCGGCACTCCCTCAGTACTGCCCCTCCGACAGTGCGGAGCTCCCTCAGTACTGCCCCTCCGACAGTGCAGCGCTACCTCAGTACTGCCCTCCGACAGTGCGGCGCTCCCTCAGTACTGCCCCTCCGACAGTGCGGCACTCCCTCAGTACTGCCCCTCCGACAGTGCGGCGCTCCCTCAGTACTTCCCCTCCGACAGTGCGGCACTCCCTCAGTACTGCCCCTCCGACAGTGCGGCGCTCCCTCAGTACTGCCCCTCCGACAGTGCGGCGCTCCCTCAGTACTGCCCCTCCGACAGTGCGGCGCTCCCTCAGTACTTCCCCTCCGACAGTGCGGCACTCCCTCAGTACCGCCCCTCCGACAGTGCGGCACTCCCTCAGTACTGCCCCTCCGACAGTGCGGCACTCCCTCAGTACTGCCCCTCCGACAGTGCGGCGCTCCCTCAGCACTGGCAACAGGGAATGTGGGCCTGGATTCTGGGGCTCCCACGACCTTTCTGACCCAGAGACAGAAAGCGGACAATAATATATTGATGTCAGGAAAAGCCCCAGGTTCAAGAAACCCCCCGCCCTCTGATCTGTGCGTGGAATGGGGGAGATGGGGTTTGGGGCTGTAAATCTTGACACCAACTTCCTTGGCGGAGAAGTGCGGGGGGAGCGGGGGAGGGCGGGGGGGGGGCGGATGAGAAGAGCAGATAGACAACAGCAAACAGGTTTGTCAACACAGAGCCCGGCCCCAAAGGGAGGCCCCTTTAAACCAGTTCGGTTAAGTGCTGGGTCAGTGGGTGGAAATAATGCTTTTATTTATCCGTCTTTTGCACCCCCTCCCCCCGCACCCACGCACTTTATTTTTCTTTTTCTCTCCCTTCTATTCACTTGTCGAGAGTATTAATTCGTTCCCTCGTCTGCTGCTCACCTAAGTGGAATCGAGTGCGGGAACCCGGCCTAGCGAGGGCCTAATCCCTTTCGCATACCTGAGCCGTCGCCGTAGCAACGAGGGAGTTTGGGAGAGCCGAACAGGCCGATTCCCACACACGGCAGCTTCAGAAAAAGGAGTTTCCACAAACGCTCTTCCCTCCTCGCATTGCACACACACACACACCCCCAGCCCGCCCCACCCCACCCCCTGCTCCGACAGCATGGGTGGGCCGAGGCTCGCCTGAATAGGCCCAGGATGAGGCTGCGGCCTAGCGCTGCGCGGCACAAAGGCCACCGGCGGCCGGTCTATCGGACGGAAAAGCCCCAGGGTTGGTTAGTTGGTTGGGGGGGGGCGTGTGTGTGTCAGCAAAGCTCTCTCTCTCCGCCTCAGTTTGTTGAGCTTCCACTTCTTACAGGCAAACACTTCTCTCGACCCGAAGAAAGCATTTATATAGCACCGTTTACGAGTATCGGACGTCTCAATGAAGTACATCCTGGAGTGTAGTCACTGTTGTAATGTGGGAAACGCCAATTTGCACACAGCAAGCTCCCACACACAGCGATGTGACAATGGCACACCTGGAATACTGCGTGCAGTTTTGGTCTCCGTATTTACGAAAGGCAGTTCAGAGAAGGTTCACTCGGTTGATTCCGGGGCTGAGGGGGTTGATTTATGAGGAAAGGTTGAGGAAGTTGGGCCTCTACTCATTGGAATTCAGAAGAATGAGAGGTGATCTTATCGAAACGTATAAGATTATGAGGGGGCTTGACAAGGTGGATGCAGAGAGGATGTTTCCACTGATGGGGGAGACTAGAACTAGGGGGCATAACCTTAGAATAAGGGGCCGCCCATTTAAAACTGAGATGAGGAGAAATTTCTTCTCTCAGAGGGTTGTAAATCTGTGGAATTCGCTGCCTCAGAGAGCTGTGGAAGCCGGGACATTGAATAAATTTAAGACAGAGATAGACAGTTTCTTAACCGATAAGGGGTTATGGGGAGCGGGCGGGGAAGTGGAGCTGAGTCCAGGATCGGATCAGCCATGATCGTATTAAATGGCGGAGCAGGCTCGAGGGGCCGAATGGCTGACGCCTGCTGCTAATTCTTGTGTTCTTATAATATGGTTGTGATGTGAGTTGAGGGGAGGAAACGTTGTGATAAAACGACAGCCAGTAACCGGCTCCTGAAGGGTTAACGTGAGCTGAGTGATGGGAGGTCACGGGAGCTGAGGGCAGGTGTTCCCCTGCGCACATCACAGTGTGGGCGAGGTTACACCCGTCCTGGGTGTGGAAATATTCACAGCATCTGCTGATATACCGCCAGCAAAATAAACCATCGCTTGTCGGGTGTAAACAGAACCAGGCCCGTTCCTGATACCTCCCACAGCCCGCGCTGCACCCATCCACACCCACACACACGGACTCTCACTGGGGTACAGTCCCACACACACTGACTCTCACTGGGGTACAGACCCACACACACTGACTCTCACTGGGGTACAGTCCCACACACACTGACTCTCACTGGGGTACAGTCCCACACACACTGACTCTCACTGGGGTACGGGTCCCACACACACTGACTCTCACTGGGATACAGTCCCACACACACTGACACTCACTGGGGTACAGTCCCACACACACTGACTCTCACTGGGGTACAGTCCCACACACACTGACCCTCACTGGGGTACGGGTCCCACACACACTGACTCTCACTGGGGTACGGGTCCCACACACACTGACTCTCACTGGGATACGGGTCCCACACACACTGACTCTCACTGGGGTACGGGTCCCACACACACTGACTCTCACTGGGGTACGGGTCCCACACACACTGACTCTCACTGGGGTACGGGTCCCACACACACTGACTCTCACTGGGGTACGGGTCCCACACACACTGACTCTCACTGGGGTACGGTCCCACACACACTGACTCTCACTGGGGTACGGGTCCCACACACACTGACTCTCACTGGGGTACGGGTCCCACACACACTGACTCTCACTGGGGTACGGGTCCCACACACACTGACTCTCACTGGGGTACGGTCCCACACACACTGACTCTCACTGGGGTACGGGTCCCACACACACTGACTCTCACTGGGGTACGGGTCCCACACACACTGACTCTCACTGGGATACGGGTCACACACACACTGACTCTCACTGGGGTACGGGTCCCACACACACTGACTCTCACTGGGGTACGGGTCCCACACACACTGACTCTCACTGGGGTACGGGTCCCACACACACTGACTCTCACTGGGGTACGGGTCCCACACACACTGACTCTCACTGGGGTACGGTCCCACACACACTGACTCTCACTGGGGTACGGGTCCCACACACACTGACTCTCACTGGGGTACGGGTCCCACACACACTGACTCTCACTGGGGTACAGATCCACACACACTGACTCTCACTGAGGTACAGTCCCACACACACTGACTATCACTGGGGTACAGTCCCACACAGACCGACTCTCACTGGGGTACAGTCCCACACACACTGAGTCTCACTGGGGTACGGGTCCCACACACACTGACTCTCACTGGGGTACGGGTCCCACACACACTGACTCTCACTGGGGTACAGTCCCACACACACTGACTCTCACTGGGGTACGGGTCCCACATACACTGACTCTCACTGGGGTACGGGTCCCACACACACTGACTCTCACTGGGGTACGGGTCCCACACACACTGACTCTCACTGGGGTACAGTCCCACACACACTGACTCTCACTGGGGTACGGGTCCCACACACACTGACTCTCTCTGGGGTACAGTCCCACACACACTGACTCTCACTGGGGTACGGGTCCCACACACACTGACTCTCACTGGGGTACAGTCCCACACACACTGACTCTCACTGGGGTACAGTCCCACACACACTGACTCTCACTGGGGTACGGGTCCCACACACACTGACTCTCACTTGGATACAGTCCCACACACACTGACTCTCACTGGGGTACAGTCCCACACACACTGACTCTCACTGGGGTACGGGTCCCACACACACTGACTCTCACTGGGATACAGTCCCATACACACTGACTCTCACTGGGGTACAGTCCCACACACACTGACCCTCACTGGGGTACGGGTCCCACACACACTGACTCTCACTGGGATACAGTCCCACACACACTGACTCTCACTGGGATACAGTCCCACACACACTGACCCTCACTGGGGTACGGGTCCCACACACACTGACACTCACTGGAGTACAGTCCCACACACACTGACTCTCACTGGGGTATTGTCCCACACACACTGACATCACTGGGGTACGGGTCCCACACACACTGACTTTCACTGGGGTACAGTCCCCCACACACTGACTCTCACTGGGATACAGTCCCACACACACTGACTCTCACTGGGGTACGGGTCCCACACACATTGACTCTCACTGGGGTACGGGTCCCACACACACTGACTCTCACTGGGGTACGGGTCCCACACACACTGACTCTCACTGGGGTACGGGTCTCACACACACTGACTCTCACTGAGATACAGTTCCACACACACTGACTCTCACTGAGGTACAGTCCCACACACACTGACTCTCACTGGGGTACAGTCCCACACACACCGACTCTCACTGGGGTACGGGTCTCACACACACTGACTCTCACTGGGGTACAGTCCCACATACACTGACTCTCACTGGGGTACGGATCCCACACACACTGACTCTCACTGGGGTACAGTCCCACACACACTGACTCTCACTGGGATACGGGTCCCACAGACACTGACTCTCACTGGGGTACAGTCCCACACACACTGACTCTTACTGGGGTACAGTCCCACACACACTGACTCTCACTGGGGTATGGGTCCCACACACACTGACCCTCACTGGGGTACAGTCCCACACACACTGACTCTCACTGGGATACGGGTCCCACACACACTGACTCTCACTGGGGTACAGTCCCACACACACTGACTCTCACTGGGGTACGGGTCCCACACACACTGACTCTCACTGGGGTACAGTCCCACACACACTGACTCTCTCTGGGGTACAGTCCCACACACACTGAATCTCACTGGGGTACGGGTCCCACACACACTGACTCTCACTGGGGTACAGTCCCACACTCACTGACTCTTACTGGGGTACAGTCCCACACACACTGACTCTCACTGGGGTACAGTCCCACACACACTGACTCTCACTGGGGTACGGGTCCCACACACACTGACTCTCACTGGGGTACAGTCCCACACACACTGACTCTCACTGGGATACGGGTCCCACACACACTGACTCTCACTGGGGTACAGTCCCACACACACCGACTCTCACTGGGGTACGGGTCCCACACACACTGGCTCTCACTGGGGTACAGTACAACACACACTGACTCTCACTGGGGTACGGGTCCCACACACACTGACTCTCACTGGGGTACAGTCCCACACACACTGACTCTCACTGGGATACGGGTCCCACATACACTGACTTTCACTGGGGTACAGTCCCACACACACTGACTCTCACTGGGGTACGGGTCCCACACACACTGACTCTCACTGGGGTACGGGTCCCACACACACTGACTCTCACTGGGGTATGGGTCCCACACACACTGACTCTCACTGGGGTACGGGTCCCACACACACTGACTCTCACTGGGGTACGGGTCCCACACACACTGACTCTCACTGGGGTATGGGTCCCACGCACACTGACTCTCACTGGGGTACGGGTCCCACATACACCGACTCTCACTGGGGTACGGGTCCCACACACACTGACTCTCACTGGGGTACGGGTCCCACACACACTGACTCTCACTGGGGTATAGTCCCACACACACTGACTCTCACTGGGGTACGGGTCCCACACACACTGACTCTCACTGGGGTACGGGTCCCACACACACTGACTCTCACTGGGGTACGGGTCCCACACACACTGACTCTCACTGGGGTACAGTCCCACACACCGACTCTCACTGGGGTACAGTCCCACACACCGACTCTCACTGGAGTACGGGTCCCACATACACTGACTCTCACTGGGGTACGGGTCCCACACACACTGACTCTCACTGGGGTACGGGTCCCACACACACTGACTCTCACTGGGGTACAGGTCCCACACACACTGACTCTCACTGGGGTACGGGTCCCACACACACTGACTCTCACTGGGGTACGGGTCCCACACACACTGACTCTCACTTTTAGGCATTACGGATGGGCAATAACTACCATCTTTGCCTTGATGCCCATGTGCCAGGGATGCTTAAGAACAGAGGCCTCCCCTGGGTGGAAGGCCTGTTGACGATGTTCCAGAGGTGGGTGTGTCTACACTGCTCTCCTCCAATCCCAGCAAGTTTTGCGTTGCCGTAGCTCGAGGCAACGCCCATGTTCCACAGTGCGGCGCTCCCTCAGTACCGCCCCTCCGACAGTGCGGCGCTCCCTCAGTACTGCCCCTCCGACAGTGTGGCACTCCCTCAGTACCGCCCCTCCGACAGTGTGGCACTCCCTCAGTACCGCCCCTCCGACAGTGTGGCACTCCCTCAGTACCGCCCCTCCGACAGTGTGGCACTCCCTCAGTACTGCCCCTCTGACAGTGCGGCGCTCCCTCAGTACTGCCCCTCCGACAGTGTGGCACTCCCTCAGTACCGCCCCTCCGACAGTGCAGCGCTCCCTCAGTATTGCCCCTCCGACAGTGCGGCGCTCCCTCAGTGCTGCCCCTCCGACAGTGCAGCCCTCCCTCAGTACCGCCCCTCCGACAGTGCGGTGCTCCCTCAGTACCGCCCCTCCAACAGCGCCGTACGGCGTTCCCTCAGTACGCACTCTCCCACGGCTGACACCTGGTCCGGATGCCTCGGTGGAGAGGTGTGCAACGATTCTGTGAGATGGATGCAGTATATTTCCAGGAGGGTTTTGCAGCTTCCAGAGGGAACCGTTTGCCTTACTCGCGGTGTCTAGACTTGAAGAGGCAATTAAGAGATTAGGGCCAATCCATCTGACAATGTAAGCCCATTGTAAAAACCAGTAAAGGGAAATGAACCTTCCTGTAAACATTAAAGAGAAAGTGTGTTCTCCGGGGAAGGTTTACGGTGCGGAGCATGCTTTAGTGATGCCTTAAAAATATATTTAGGATCGTACAGTGCCATTCGGCCCATCAATCCTGTGCCGACTCTATGAGCGAGTGATCCAATCTGTCCCACGCCCCCTCAGTGTCAGCTGTGGCTGAGTGAGTCACACTCTCTCACCTGTGAGTCAGAAGGTCGAGGGTTCAAGACCTGCTCCAGGGAGTTGAGCACAGAAATCTCGGCTGACACTCCGGTGCAGTACTGAGGGAGCACCGCACTGTCGGAGGGGTGGTACTGAGGGAGCACCGCACTGTCGGAGGGGCAGTACTGAGGGAACACCGCACTGTCGGAGGGGCAGTACTGAGGGAGCGCCGCACTGTCGGAGGGGCAGTACTGAGGGAGCGCCGCACTGTCGGAGGGGTGGTACTGAGGGAACACCGCACTGTCGGAGGGGCAGTACTGAGGGAGCGCCGCACTGTCGGAGGGGCAGTACTGAGGGAGCGCCGCACTGTCGGAGGGGTGGTACTGAGGGAGCACCGCACTGTCGGAGGGGCAGTACTGAGGGAGCACCGCACTGTCGGAGGGGCAGTACTGAGGGAGCACCGCACTGTCGGAGGGGCGGTACTGAGGGAGCACCGCACTGTCGGAGGGGCAGTACTGAGGGAGCACCGCACTGTCGGAGGGGCAGTACTGAGGGAGCGCCGCACTGTCGGAGGGGCAGTTCTGAGGGAGCGCCGCACTGTCGGAGGGGCAGTTCTGAGGGAGCGCCGCACTGTCGGAGGGGCGGTACTGAGGGAGCGCCGCACTGTCGGAGGGGCAGTTCTGAGGGAGTGCCGCACTGTCGGAGGGGCAGTTCTGAGGGAGCGCCGCACTGTCGGAGGGGCGGTACTGAGGGAGCGCCGCACTGTCGGAGGGGGCAGTACTGAGGGAGCGGCGCACTGTCGGAGGGGCGGTACTGAGGGAGCGCCGCACTGTCGGAGGGGCGGTACTGAGGGAGCGCCGCACTGTCGGAGGGGCGGTACTGAGGGAGTGCCGCACTGTCGGAGGGGCAGTGCTGAGGGAGCGCCGCACTGTCGGAGGGGCAGTACTGAGGGAACGCCGCACTGTCGGAGGGGCAGTACTGAGGGAGTGCCGCACTGTCGGAGGGGCGGTACTGAGGGAGTGCCGCACTGTCGGAGGGGCAGTACTGAGGGAGCGCCGCACTGTCGGAGGGGCGGTACTGAGGGAGCCCCGCACTGTCGGAGGGGCAGTACTGAGGGAGTGCCACACTGTCGGAGGGGCGGTACTGAGGGAGAGCCGAATTTCAATGTAGGCTCTGAACTTTCATATGACTGAGTTAAACGGTCGATTGTGGGAAGTCCTGCTACAACTGTACAGGGTATTGGTGAGGCCACACCTGGAGCACTGCGTGCAGTTTTGGTCTCTGTATTTAAGGAGGGATATACTTGCATTGGAGGCAGTTCAGAGAAGGTTCACTCGGTTGATTCCTGAGATGAAGGGGTTGTCTTATGAGGAAAGGTTGAGCAGGTTGGGCCTGTACTCATTGGAGTTTAGAAGAATGAGAGGTGATCTTATTGAAATGTATAAGATTCTGAGGGGGCTTGACAGGGTAGATGCAGAGAGGATGTTTCCCCTCGTGGGGGAATCTAGAACTAGGGGGCAGAGTTTCAGAATAAGGGGTCGCCCATTTAAAATTGAGATGAGGAGGAATTTCTTCTCTCGGAGGGTTGTAAATCTGTGGAATTCTCTGCCCCAGAGAGCTGTGGAGGCTGGGTCATTGAATATATTTAAGGCGGAGATAGACAGATGTTTGAACGATAAGGGAGTCGAGGGTTATGGGGAGCGGGCGGGGAAGTGGAGCTGAGGCCAAGATCAGATCAACCGTGATCTTATTGAATGGCGGAGCAGACTCGAGGGGCCGAATGGCCGACTCCTGCTCCTCATTCTGACGTTCCGTGCAGGTCAGGGCCATACAAGGAGCAGCAAGGAGGCCCCGGGAGGCCACTCCAGTGAAGGCAACGGCAGCGAAGAGTGACGTCATCAAGGTCCAGCTCGGGGATTGGAGCGCGGGCAGGTACAGCAGGAGCGGCGAGAGACTGGAGAGGGAAGTGGTCGGGGCCCAGGAGAGGCGTGAAGCTCGAGCCCAGAATAGGCCAGGGCCCGGGCACCCGTGATATGTGTGCGCACTGGGTCCATGCAGCACAGCTGGTCTCCAGTCGTCCTGGGTAACCCTTGCCCCTGGACCAAGACCTCGCTCGGTCAAGCCCCGTGTGGTGGCTGGTGTGCAACGGTCACCCCACGTTAAAAAAATCCACCCACAGGCATCTTCCACCCTTCAGGATGTAGTTCGGGATCTGGAATATTAGGTCCTTCATTGAAACACCTGTGAACTCATCCCTTTTCGGCCTGGAAGCAAGTCATCCTCGCTTCGAGGGACTGCCTATGACAATGATTCTTACGTTGTTACGCGATACATTTATAGAGCTTGAATTTGGTTGAGAAATGATTAGCAACTGATATCGGAAATTAAAGTTAATACTGTCTCCGTTAGTGTCACCTAATTATACGCTGGTCCCTTCTCTCCCAGCTCTCGGTCTCTTTAAACAAATGTAATGACTTTTGCTTGGCAATCCGTGGCTGGGGAGGTCAGAGGTCGGCCGGCCTTGATTGGCTCGGGCTGAAGTGGTTCTGTGGGATTACCTTCATTCTGTGCGCCATGGTACACAGTCCCCCCTTTGTCCGCGGCTATTCAGCTCCCCCCCCCCCGGCCCCCCCCCCCCGCCGCGCCCCATACAGAGACCCTCAACTTGCATTCTTTCGCTCTTTCATTGTGTTACCAGGGTTCCCCGGAAACCCAGCTGCTTTTAACTGCTTCTGTCCCAGGCCCTCCGCACAAAACAATAAGAACATACACCCTTCCGAGATTTGCAACTGGCTCCCAGGCCCCGCCAGTCGCTGCATTCAGGAAAGCACTCAGCCATACAGACCGTCCCCATCACCAATCTCTGCCCTCCCAGCCCGGGCCAGCCGGCAGAATTTCACCCGTTCCCACCCTCGCCTTCGCAACCCTCCACCGCCCCTCGCTCACCCGCCCTCCCGATCTCTCTAACCTCCTCCTACACCCCTCCCTATCTCTGTAACCTCCCCCAGCCCCTCCACCCCTCCCTATCTCTGTAACCTCCCCCAGCCCCTCCACCCCTCCCTATCTCTGTAACCTCCCCCAGCCCCTCCACCCCTCCCTATCTCTGTAACCCCCTCCAGCCCCTCCACCCCTCCCGAGCTCTGTAACTCCCTCCAGCCCCTCCACCCCTCCCTATCTCTGTAACCTCCCCCAGCCCCTCCACCCCTCCCTATCTCTGTAACCTCCCCCAGCCCCTCCACCTCTCCCTATCTCTGTAACCTCCCCCAGCCCCTCCACCCCTCCCTATCTCTGTAACCTCCCCCAGCCCCTCCACCCCTCCCTATCTCTGTAACCTCCCCCAACCCCTCCACCCCTCCCTATCTCTGTAACCCCCTCCAGCCCCTCCACCCCTCCCTAGCTCTGTAACTCCCTCCAGCCCCTCCACCCCTCCCTATCTCTGTAACCTCCCCCAGCCCCTCCACCCCTCCCTATCTCTGTAACCTCCCCCAGCCCCTCCACCTCTCCCTATCTCTGTAACCTCCCCCAGCCCCTCCACCCCTCCCTATTTCTGTAACCTCCCCCAGCCCCTCCACCCCTCCCTATCTCTGTAACCTCCTCCAGCCCCTCCACCCCTCCCTATCTCTGTAACCTCCTCCGGCCCCTCCACCCCTCCCTATCTCTGTAACCTCCTCCAGCCCCTCCACCCCTCCCTATCTCTGTTACCTCCTCCGGCCCCTCCACCCCTCCCGATCTCTGTAACCTCCTCCAGCCCTTACACTCCTCGCTATCTCTGTAACCTCCTCCAGCCCCTACACCCCTCCCAATCTCTGTAATCTCCTCCAGCCCTGCACCCCTCCCTATCTCTGTAACCCCCTCCAGTCCCAACACCCCTCCCGAAATGTAACCTCCACCAACCCCACACACCTCCCTATCACTATAACCCCCTCCAGCCCTACAACCCTCCCTATCTGTAATCCCCTCCAGCCCCTACACCCCTCCCTATTTCTGTAACCCCCTCCAGCCCCTACACCCCTCCCTATCTCTGTAACCTTCTTCAGCCCTACATCACTCCCTATCTCTGTTATCTCCTCCAGCCCCTTCACCCCTCCAGATCTCTGTAACCTCTTCCAGTCCCTACACCCCTCCCTATCTCTGTAACCTGCTCCAGCCTCTACACCCCTCCCTATCTTTGTAACCTCCTCCAGCCCCTACACCCCTCCCTATCTCTGTAACCCCTTCCAGCCCTTACACCTATCCCTATCTCTGTAACCCCCTCCAGCCCCTGCACCCTCCCTATCTCTGTAACCCCCTCTGGCCCCTATACCCCTCCCTGTCTCTGTAACCCCCTCCAGCCACCAGTCCCTACACCCCTCCCTATATGTAACCTTCTCTAGCTCCACACCCCTCCCTATCTCTGTAACCTCCTCCAGCCCCTATGCTCCTCCCTATCTCTCTAACCCCTTCCAGTCCCGACACCCTTCCCTCTATGTAACCACCACCAGCCCCTACACCCCTTCCTTTCTCTGTAACCTCCTCCAGTCCCTACACCCCTCCCGATCCCTATAACCTCCTTCATCCCCTACACCCCTCCCTATCTCTGTAACCTCCTCCAGCCCTACACCTCTCCCTATCTCTGTAACCTCCTCCAGCCCCTACACCCCTCCCTATCTCTGTAACCTCCTCCAGCCCTACACCCCTCCCTATCTCTGTAACCTCCTCCAGCCCTACACCCCTCCCTATCTCTGTAACCTCCTCCAGCCCCTACATCCCCCCATATCTCTGTAACCTCCTCCAGCCCTACACCCCTCCCTATCTCTGTAACCTCCTCCAGCCCCTACATCACCCCTATCTCTGTAACCTCCTCCAGCCCTACACCCCTCCCTATTTCTGTAATCCCCTCCAGCCCCTACACCCCTCCCTATTTTTGTAACCCCCTCCAGCCCTACACCCCTCCCTATTTCTGTAATCCCCTCCAGCCCCTACACCCCTCCCTATTTCTGTAACCCCCTCCAGCCCCTACACCCCTCCCTATCTCTGTAACCTCCTCCAGCCCTACATCCCTCCCTATCTCTGTAACCTCCTCCGGCCCTTACACTCCTCCCTATCTCTGTGACCTTTTCCAACCCTTACACCCTCCCTATCTCTGTGACCTCCTCCAGCACCTACACCCCTCCCTACCTCTGTATCCCCCTCCAGCTTCTACATCCCTCCCTATCTCTGTCCGCTCCTTCAGCCCCAACAACCCTCCGAGATCTCTGCGCTCCTCCAATTATGGCCTCTCGCGCATCCCCCGATTTCCATCGCTCCACCATTAGCGGCCGTGCCTTGAGAGGGAGTTGACTTCTGAAGAAAGGTTGAGCAGGTTGGGCCTGTGGTCATTGGAGGTTAGAAGAATGAGAGGTGATCTTACTGAAACGTATAAGATTCTGAGGGAGCTGGACAGGGTAAATGCAGAGAGGATGTTTCCCCTCGTGGGAAAATCTAGAACTAGGGGGCATAGAATAAGGGATCGCCCATTTGAGATGGAGATGAGGAGGAATTTCTTCTCGTGAACCTGTGGAATTCTCTGCCCCAGAGAGCTGTGGAGGCTGGGTCACTGAATATATTTAAGGTGGAGATGGACAGATTTTTGAGCAATAAGGGTTATGGGGAGCGGGCGGGGAAGTGGAGCTGAGATCATGATCAGATCGGCCATGATCTTATTGAATGGCGGAGCAGGCTTGAGGGGCCGAATGGCCGACTCCTGCTCCTATTTCTGACGTTCCTGTGGCAATGAGAGCAGGATTAGCGACCTGTGTGTGTGGGCCATGTCAACATCACACATTCCACCACTCTGAATCAGGGACCAGCATTTCCTGCACCTTATCTCACATCTGACTGTTTGCAACTGCTACAAACCCCGAGATCACGCAGTGGGTGGTGGAGGCAGGGCTAGGGAGCGACGAGACTCGAGACCGCAACGTGCCCCTGATAGCTCAGGAGTGGCTAGACACCGAGATGTGGCATCATCAAGGACATCCCCCTGTTCCCGAGTGTGTCCCCTCTATATCCCCCTGTTCCCGAGTGTGTCCCCTCTGTATCCCTGTTTCCCAGTGTGTCTCCTCTATATCCCTGTTCCCCAGTGTGTCCCCTCTATATCCCCCTGTTCCCCAGTGTGTCCCCTCTATATCCCTGTTCCCGAGTGTGCCCCCTTATATCCCTGTTCCCCAGTGTGTCCCCTCTATATCCCTGTTCCCGAGTGTGTCCCCCTCTATATCCCCCTGTTCCCGAGTGTGTCCCCTCTATATCCCCCTGTTCCCCAGTGTGTCCACTCTATATCCCTGTTCCCCAGTGTGTCCCCTCTATATCCCCCTGTTCCCCAGTGTGTCCCCCTCTATATCCCCCTGTTCCCGAGTGTGTCCCCTCTATATCCCTGTTCCCCAGTGTGTCCCCCTCTATATCCCCCTGTTCCCGAGTGTGTCCCCTCTATATCCCCCTGTTCCCCAGTGTGTCCCCCTCTATATCCCCCTTCTCCCGAGTGTGTCCCCTCTATATCCCACTGTTCCCCAGTGTGTCCCCTCTATATCCCCCTGTTCCCGAGTGTGCCCTCTCTATATCCCCCTGTTCCCGAGTGTGCCCCCTCTATATCCCCCTGTTCCCGAGTGTGTCCCCTCTATATCCCGCTGTTCCCCAGTGTGTCCCCTCTATATCCCTGTACCCAGTGTGCCCCCTCTATATCCCCCTGTTCCTGAGTGTGCCCCCTCGATATCCACCTGTTCCCCAGTGTGCCCCCTCTATATCCCCCTGTTCCCCAGTGTGCCCCCTCTATATCCCTGTTCCCCAGTGTGTCCCCTCTATATCCCTGTTCCCCAGTGTGTCCCCCTCTATATCCCTGATCCCCAGTGTGTCCCATCTATATCCCCCTATTCCCCAGTGTGTCCCCCTCTATATCCCCCTGTTCCCCAGTGTGTCCCCCTCTATATCCCTGTTCCGGAGTGTGTCCCCTCTATATCCCCCTGTTCCCCAGTGTGTCCCCCTCTATATCCCCCTGTTCCCCAGTGTGTCCTCCTCTATATCCCTGTTCCCCAGTGTGTCCCCTCTATATCCCCCTGTTCCCCAGTGTGTCCCCCTCTATATCCCCCTGTTCCCCAGTGTGTCCCCTCTATATCCCTGTTCCCCAGTGTGTCCCCTCTATATCCCTGTTCCCGAGTGTGTCCCCTCTATATCCCCCTGTTCCCCAGTGTGTCCCCTCGATATCCCTGTTCCCCAGTGTGTCCCCCTCTATATCCCTGTTCCCCAGTGTGTCCCCCTCTATATCCCTGTTCCCCAGTGTGTCCCCTCTATATCCCCCTGTTCCCCAGTGTGTCCCCGCTATATCCCTGTTCCCCAGCGTGTCCCCTCTTTATCCCTGTTCCCCAGTGTGTCCTCCTCGATATCCCTGTTCCCCAGTGTGTCCCCCTCTATATCCCTGTTCCCCAGTGTGTCCCTTCTATATCTCTGTTCCCCAGTGTGTCCCCCTCTATATCCCTGTTCCCCAGTGTGCCCCCTCTATAACCCTGTTCCCCAGTGTGCCCTCTATATCCCTGTGCCCCAGTGTGCCCCTCTATATCCCCCATTTCCTCAGTGTGTCCGCTCTATATCTCTGTTCTCCTGTGTGTCCGCTCTATATCCCTGTTCCCCCAGTGTGCCCCCTCTATATCCCTGTTCCCCAGTGTGTCCCCTCTATATCCCTGTTCCCCAGTGTGTCCCCTCTATATCCCCCAGTTCCTCAGTGTGTCCCCTCTATAAACCTGTTCCCCAATGTGTCCCCGCTATATCCCTGTTCCCCAGTGTGTCCCCTCTATATCCCTGTTCCCCAGTGTGCCTCCTCTATATCCCTCTGTTCCCCAGTGTGTCCCCTCTATATCCCTGCTCCCCAGTGTGTCCCCTCTATATCTCTGTTTCCCAGTGTGTCCTCCTCTATATCCCTGTTCCAAAGTGTGTCCCCTCGATATCCCTGTTCCCCAGTGTGTCCCCCTCTATATCCCTGTTCCCCAGTGTGCCCCTCTATATCCCTGTTCCCCCAGTGTGTCCCCTCTATATCCCTGTTCCCCAGTGTGTCCCCCTCTATATTCCTGTTCCCCAGTTTGTCCCCTCTATATCCCTGTTCTCCAGTGTGTCCCTCTCTATATCCCCGTTCACCCAGTGTGTCCACTATATATCCCCCTGTTCCCCAGTGTGTCCCCTCTATATCCCTGTTCCCCAGTGTGTCCCCTCTATATCCCCCTGTTCCCCAGTGTGTCTCCTCTATATCCCTGTTCCCCCAGTGTGTCCCCTCTATATCCCCCTGTTCCCCAGTGTGTCTCCTCTATATCCCTGTTCACCAGTGTATCCCCTCTATATCCCTGTTCCCCAGTGTGTCCCCTCTATATCCCTGTTCCCCAGTGTGCCCCCTCTATATCCCTGTTCTCCAGTGTGCCCCCTCTATATCCCTGATCCCCAGTGTGTCCCCCTCTATATCCCTGTTCCCCAGTGTGTCCCCCTCTATATCCCTGTTCCCCAGTGTGTCCCCTCTATATCCCTGTTCCCCAGTGTGTCCCCCTCTATATCCCTGTTCCCCAGTGTGTCCCCTCTATACCCCTGTTCCCCAGTGTGTCCCCTCTATATCCCTGTTCCACAGTGTGTCCCCCTCTATATCCCTGTTCCCCAGTGTGTCTCCTCTATATCCCTTGTTCCCGAGTGTGTCCCCTCTATATCTCTTCCCCATTGTGTCCCCCTCGATATCCCTGTTCCCCAGTGTGTCCCCCTCTATATCCCTGTTCCCCAATGTGTCCCCGCTATATCCCTGTTCCCCAGTGTGTCCCCTCTATATCCCTGTTCCCCAGTGTGCCTCCTCTATATCCCTCTGTTACCCAGTGTGTCCCCTCTATATCCCTGCTCCCCAGTGTGTCCCCTCTATATCTCTGTTCCCCAGTGTGTCCTCCCCTATATCCCTGTTCCAACGTGTGTCCCCTCTATATCCCTGTTCCCCAGTGTGTCCCCCTCTATATCCCTGTTCCCCAGTGTGCCCCTCTATATCCCTGTTCCCCCAGTGTGTCCCCTCTATATCCCTGTTCCCCAGTGTGTCCCCCTCTATATCCCTGTTCCCCAGTGTGTCCCCTCTATATCCCTGTTCCCTAGTGTGTCCCCCTGTACATCCCTGTTCACCCAGTGTGTCCCCTCTATATCCCCTGTTCCCCAGTGTGTCCCCCTCTATATCCCTGTTCCCCAGTGTGCCCCCTCTATATCCCTGTTCCCCAGTGTGTCCCCTCTATATCCCTGTTCCACAGTGTGTCCCCCTCTATATCCCTGTTCCCCAGTGTGTCCCCTCTATATCCCTGTTCCCCAGTGTGCCCCCTCTATATCCCCTGTTCCCCAGTGTGTCCCCCTCTATATCCCTGTTCCCCAGTGTGCCCCCTCTATATCCCTGTTCCCCAGTGTGTCCCCTGTACATCCCTGTTCACCCAGTGTGTCCCCTCTATATCCCCTGTTCCCCAGTGTGTCCCCCTCTATATCCCTGTTCCCCAGTGTGCCCCCTCTATATCCCTGTTCCCCAGTGTGTCCCCTCTATATCCCTGTTCCACAGTGTGTCCCCCTCTATATCCCTGTTCCCCAGTGTGTCCCCTCTATATCCCTGTTCCCCAGTGTGTCCCCTCTATATCCCTGTTCCCCAGTGTGCCCCCTCTATATCCCTGTTCCCCAGTGTGTCCCCTCTATATCCCTGTTCCCCAGTGTGTCCCCTCTATAACCCTGTTCCCCAGTGTGTCCCCCTCTATATCCCTGTTCCCCAATGTGTCCCCGCTATATCCCTGTTCCCCAGTGTGTCCCCTCTATATCCCTGTTCCCCAGTGTGCCTCCTCTATATCGCTCTGTTATCCAGTGTGTCCCCTCTATATCTCTGTTCCCCAGTGTGTCCTCCTCTATATCCCTGTTCCAACGTGTGTCCCCTCTATATCCCTGTTCCCCAGTGTGTCCCCCTCTATATCCCTGTTCCCCAGTGTGCCCCTCTATATCCCTGTTCCCCCAGTGTGTCCCCTCTATATCCCTGTTCCCCAGTGTGTCCCCCTCTATATCCCTGTTCCCCAGTGTGTCCCCTCTATATCCCTGTTCACTAGTGTGTCCCCTCTATATCCCTGTTCCCCAGTGTGTCCCCTTTATATCCCTGTTCCCCAGTGTGTCCCCTCTATATCCCCCTGTTCCCCAGTGTGTCCCCTCTATATCCCTGTTCCCCAGTGTGTCCCCCTCTATATCCCTGATCCCCAGTGTGTGTCCCTCTATATCCCTGTTCCCCTGTGTGTCCCCTCTATATCCCTGTTCCCCAGTGTTCCCCCTCTATATCACTGTTCCCCAGTGTGTCCCCTCTATATCCCTGTTCCCCAGTGTGTCCCCTCTATATCCCTGTTCCCCAGTGTGTCCCCTCTATATCCCTGTTCCCCAGTATGTCCCCCTCTATATCCCTGTTCCCCAGTGTGCCCCTCTATATCCCTGTTCCAGCAGTGTGTCCCCTCTATATCCCTGTTCCCCAGTGTGACCCCCTCTATATTCCTGTTCCCCAGTGTGTCCCCTCTATATCCCTGTTCTCCAGTGTGTCCCTCTCTATATCCCTGTTCACCCAGTGTGTCCCCTCTATATCCCCCTGTTCCCCAGTGTGTCCCCTCTATATCTCTGATCCCCAGTGTGTCCCCCTCTATATCCCTGTTCCCCAGTGTGTCCCCCTCTATATCCCTGTTCCCCAGTGTGTCCCCTCTATATCCCTGTTCCCCAGTGTGTCCCCCTCTATATCCCTGTTCCCCAGTGTGTCCCCTCTATATCCCTGTTCCCCAGTGCGTCCCCCTCTATATCCCTGTTCCCCAGTGTGCCCCCTCTATATCCCTGTTCCCCAGTGTGTCCCCTCTATATCCCTGTTCCACAGTGTGTCCCCCTCTATATCCCTGTTCCCCAGTGTGTCCCCTCTATATCCCTGTTCCCCAGTGTGCCCCCTCTATATCCCTGTTCCCCAGTGTGTCCCCTCTATATCCCTGTTCCCAAGTGTGTCCCCTCTATAACCCTGTTCCCCAGTGTGTCTCCTCTATATCCCTGTTCCCGAGTGTGTCCCCTCTATATCTCTTCCCCATTGTGTCCCCCTCGATATCCCTGTTCCCCAGTGTGTCCCCCTCTATATCCCTGTTCCCCAATGTGTCCCCGCTATATCCCTGTTCCCCAGTGTGTCCCCTCTATATCCCTGTTCCCCAGTGTGCCTCCTCTATATCCCTCTGTTACCCAGTGTGTCCCCTCTATATCCCTGCTTCCCAGTGTGTCCCCTCTATATCTCTGTTCCCCAGTGTGTCCCCTCTATATCCCTGTTCCAACGTGTGTCCCCTCTATATCCCTATTCCCCAGTGTGTCCCCCTCTATATCCCTGTTCCCCAGTGTGCCCCTCTATATCCCTGTTCCCCCAGTGTGTCCCCTCTATATCCCTGTTCCCCAGTGTGCCCCTCTATATCCCTGTTCACCCAGTGTGTCCCCTCTATATCCCCCTGTTCCCCAGTGTGTCCCCTCTATATCCCTGTTCCCCAGTGTGTCCCCTCTATATCCCCCTGTTCCCCAGTGTGTCCCCTCTATATCCCTGTTCCCCAATGTGTCCCCCTCTATATCCCTGTTCCCCAGTG
This sequence comes from Pristiophorus japonicus, assembly GCF_044704955.1. Lineage (NCBI taxonomy): Eukaryota > Metazoa > Chordata > Chondrichthyes > Pristiophoridae > Pristiophorus > Pristiophorus japonicus. The sequence continues at coordinate 94,509,101 of NC_091996.1, forward strand.
TGTGTCCCTCTATATCCCTGTTCCCCAGTGTTTCCCCTCTATATCCCCGGTTCCCCAGTGTGTCCCCTCTATATCCCTGTTCCCCAGTGTGTCCCCTCTATAACCCTGTTCCCCAGTGTGTCTCCTCTATATCCCTGTTCCCGAGTGTGTCCCCTCTATATCTCTTCCCCATTGTGTCCCCCTCTATATCCCCTGTTCCCCAGTGTGTCCCCCTCTATATCCCTGTTCCCCAGTGTGCCCCCGCTATATCCCTGTTCCCCAGTGTGTCCCCTCTATATCCCTGTTCCCCAGTGTGCCTCCTCTATATCCCTCTGTTATCCAGTGTGTCCCCTCTATATCCCTGTTCCAACGTGTGTCCCCTCTATATCCCTGTTCCCCCAGTGTGTCGCCTCTATATCCCTGTTCCCCAGTGTGTCCCCCTCTATATCCCTGTTCCCTAGTGTGTCCCCCTGTACATCCCTGTTCACCCAGTGTGTCCCCTCTATAACCCCCTGTTCCCCAGTGTGTCCCCTCTATATCCCTGTTCCCCAGTGTGTCCCCTCTATATCCCCCTGTTCCCCAGTGTGTCCCCTCTATATCCCTGTTCCCCAGTGTGTCCCCCTCTATATCCCTGTTCCCCAGTGTGTGTCCCTCTATATCCCTGTTCCCCTGTGTGTCCCCTCTATATCCCTGTTCCCCAGTGTTCCCCCTCTATATCCCTGTTCCCAAGTCCGTCCCCTCTATATCCCTGTTCCCCAGTGTGTCCCCTCTATATCCCTGTTCCCCAGTGTGTCCCCTCTATATCCCTGTTCCCCAGTGTGTCCCCCTCTATATCCCTGTTCCCCAGTGTGCCCCTCTATATCCCTGTTCCCCCAGTGTGTCCCCTCTATATCCCTGTTCCCCAGTGTGTCCCGCTCTATATTCCTGTTCCCCAGTGTGTCCCCTCTATATCCCTGTTCTCCAGTGTGTCCCCTCTATATCCCTGTTCCCCTGTGTGTCCCCTCTATATCCCTGTTCCCCAGTGTTCCCCCTCTATATCACTGTTCCCCAGTGTGTCCCCTCTATATCCCTGTTCCCCAGTGTGTCCCCTCTATATCCCTGTTCCCCAGTGTGTCCCCTCTATATCCCTGTTCCCCAGTATGTCCCCCTCTATATCCCTGTTCCCCAGTGTGCCCCTCTATATCCCTGTTCCAGCAGTGTGTCCCCTCTATATCCCTGTTCCCCAGTGTGACCCCCTCTATATTCCTGTTCCCCAGTGTGTCCCCTCTATATCCCTGTTCTCCAGTGTGTCCCTCTCTATATCCCTGTTCACCCAGTGTGTCCCCTCTATATCCCCCTGTTCCCCAGTGTGTCCCCTCTATATCTCTGATCCCCAGTGTGTCCCCCTCTATATCCCTGTTCCCCAGTGTGTCCCCCTCTATATCCCTGTTCCCCAGTGTGTCCCCTCTATATCCCTGTTCCCCAGTGTGTCCCCCTCTATATCCCTGTTCCCCAGTGTGTCCCCTCTATATCCCTGTTCCCCAGTGCGTCCCCCTCTATATCCCTGTTCCCCAGTGTGCCCCCTCTATATCCCTGTTCCCCAGTGTGTCCCCTCTATATCCCTGTTCCACAGTGTGTCCCCCTCTATATCCCTGTTCCCCAGTGTGTCCCCTCTATATCCCTGTTCCCCAGTGTGCCCCCTCTATATCCCTGTTCCCCAGTGTGTCCCCTCTATATCCCTGTTCCCAAGTGTGTCCCCTCTATAACCCTGTTCCCCAGTGTGTCTCCTCTATATCCCTGTTCCCGAGTGTGTCCCCTCTATATCTCTTCCCCATTGTGTCCCCCTCGATATCCCTGTTCCCCAGTGTGTCCCCCTCTATATCCCTGTTCCCCAATGTGTCCCCGCTATATCCCTGTTCCCCAGTGTGTCCCCTCTATATCCCTGTTCCCCAGTGTGCCTCCTCTATATCCCTCTGTTACCCAGTGTGTCCCCTCTATATCCCTGCTTCCCAGTGTGTCCCCTCTATATCTCTGTTCCCCAGTGTGTCCCCTCTATATCCCTGTTCCAACGTGTGTCCCCTCTATATCCCTGTTCCCCAGTGTGTCCCCCTCTATATCCCTGTTCCCCAGTGTGCCCCTCTATATCCCTGTTCCCCCAGTGTGTCCCCTCTATATCCCTGTTCCCCAGTGTGCCCCTCTATATCCCTGTTCACCCAGTGTGTCCCCTCTATATCCCCCTGTTCCCCAGTGTGTCCCCTCTATATCCCTGTTCCCCAGTGTGTCCCCTCTATATCCCCCTGTTCCCCAGTGTGTCCCCTCTATATCCCTGTTCCCCAATGTGTCCCCCTCTATATCCCTGTTCCCCAGTGTGTGTCCCTCTATATCCCTGTTCCCCAGTGTTTCCCCTCTATATCCCCGGTTCCCCAGTGTGTCCCCTCTATATCCCTGTTCCCCAGTGTGTCCCCTCTATAACCCTGTTCCCCAGTGTGTCTCCTCTATATCCCTGTTCCCGAGTGTGTCCCCTCTATATCTCTTCCCCATTGTGTCCCCCTCTATATCCCCTGTTCCCCAGTGTGTCCCCCTCTATATCCCTGTTCCCCAGTGTGCCCCCGCTATATCCCTGTTCCCCAGTGTGTCCCCTCTATATCCCTGTTCCCCAGTGTGCCTCCTCTATATCCCTCTGTTATCCAGTGTGTCCCCTCTATATCCCTGTTCCAACGTGTGTCCCCTCTATATCCCTGTTCCCCCAGTGTGTCGCCTCTATATCCCTGTTCCCCAGTGTGTCCCCCTCTATATCCCTGTTCCCTAGTGTGTCCCCCTGTACATCCCTGTTCACCCAGTGTGTCCCCTCTATAACCCCCTGTTCCCCAGTGTGTCCCCTCTATATCCCTGTTCCCCAGTGTGTCCCCTCTATATCCCCCTGTTCCCCAGTGTGTCCCCTCTATATCCCTGTTCCCCAGTGTGTCCCCCTCTATATCCCTGTTCCCCAGTGTGTGTCCCTCTATATCCCTGTTCCCCTGTGTGTCCCCTCTATATCCCTGTTCCCCAGTGTTCCCCCTCTATATCCCTGTTCCCAAGTCTGTCCCCTCTATATCCCTGTTCCCCAGTGTGTCCCCTCTATATCCCTGTTCCCCAGTGTGTCCCCTCTATATCCCTGTTCCCCAGTGTGTCCCCCTCTATATCCCTGTTCCCCAGTGTGCCCCTCTATATCCCTGTTCCCCCAGTGTGTCCCCTCTATATCCCTGTTCCCCAGTGTGTCCCGCTCTATATTCCTGTTCCCCAGTGTGTCCCCTCTATATCCCTGTTCTCCAGTGTGTCCCTCTCTATATCCCTGTTCACCCAGTGTGTCCCCTCTATATCCCCCTGTTCCCCAGTGTGTCCCCTCTATATCCCTGATCCCCAGTGTGTCCCCCTCTATATCCCTGTTCCCCAGTGTGTCCCCCTCTATATCCCTGTTCCCCAGTGTGTCCCCTCTATATCCCTGTTCCCCAGTGTGTCCCCCTCTATATCCCTGTTCCCCAGTGTGCCCCCTCTATGTCCCTGTTCCCCAGTGTGTCCCCTCTATATCCCTGTTCCACAGTGTGTCCCCCTCTATATCCCTGTTCCCCAGTGTGTCCCCTCTATATCCCTGTTCCCCAGTGTGCCCCCTCTATATCCCTGTTCCCCAGTGTGTCCCCTCTATATCCCTGTTCCCCAGTGTGACCCCTCTATATCCCTGTTCCCCAGTGTGTCTCCTCTATATCCCTGTTCCCGAGTGTGTCCCCTCTATATCTCTTCCCCATTGTGTCCCCCTCGATATCCCTGTTCCCCAGTGTGTCCCCCTCTATATCCCTGTTCCCCAATGTGTCCCCGCTATATCCCTGTTCCCCAGTGTGTCCCCTCTATATCCCTGTTCCCCAGTGTGCCTCCTCTATATCCCTCTGTTACCCAGTGTGTCCCCTCTATATCCCTGCTCCCCAGTGTGTCCCCTCTATATCTCTGTTCCCCAGTGTGTCCTCCTCTATATCCCTGTTCCAACGTGTGTCCCCTCTATATCCCTGTTCCCCAGTGTGTCCCCCTCTATATCCCTGTTCCCCAGTGTGCCCCTCTATATCCCTGTTCCCCCAGTGTGCCCCCTCTATATCCCTGTTCCCCAGTGTGTCCCCCTCTATATCCCTGTTCCCCAGTGTGTCCCCCTCTATATCCCTGTTCCCCAGTGTGTGTCCCTCTATATCCCTGTTCCCCAGTGTGTCCCCTCTATATCCCTGTTCCCCAGTGTGCCCCCTCTATATCCCTGTTCCCCAGTGTGTCCCCTCTATATCCCTGTTCCACAGTGTGTCCCTCTCTATATCCCTGTTCCCCAGTGTGTCCCCTCTATATCCCCCTGTTCCCCAGTGTGTCCCCTCTATATCCCTGTTCCCCAGTGTGTCCCCTCTATATCCCTGTTCCCCAGTGTGTGTCCCTCTATATCCCTGTTCCCCAGTGTGTCCCCCTCTATATCCCTGTTCCCCAGTGTGTCCCCTCTATATCCCTGTTCCCCAGTGTGCCCCCTCTATATCCCTGTTCCCCAGTGTGTCCCCTCTATATCCCTGTTCCCCAGTGTGACCCCTCTATATCCCTGTTCCCCAGTGTGTCTCCTCTATATCCCTGTTCCCGAGTGTGTCGCCTCTATATCTCTTCCCCATTGTGTCCCCCTCGATATCCCTGTTCCCCAGTGTGTCCCCCTCTATATCCCTGTTCCCCAATGTGTCCCCGCTATAGCCCTGTTCCCCAGTGTGTCCCCTCTATATCCCTGTTCCCCAGTGTGCCTCCTCTATATCCCTCTGTTACCCAGTGTGTCCCCTCTATATCCCTGCTCCCCAGTGTGTCCCCTCTATATCTCTGTCCCCAGTGTGTCCTCCTCTATATCCCTGTTCCAACGTGTGTCCCCTCTATATCCCTGTTCCCCAGTGTGTCCCCCTCTATATCCCTGTTCCCCAGTGTGCCCCTCTATATCCCTGTTCCCCCAGTGTGTCCCCTCTATATCCCTGTTCCCCAGTGTGTCCCCCTCTATATCCCTGTTCCCCAGTGTGTCCCCCTCTATATCCCTGTTCCCCAGTGTGTGTCCCTCTATATCCCTGTTCCCCAGTGTGTCCCCTCTATATCCCTGTTCCCCAGTGTGCCCCTCTATATCCCTGTTCCCCAGTGTGTCCCCTCTATATCCCTGTTCCACAGTGTGTCCCTCTCTATATCCCTGTTCCCCAGTGTGTCCCCTCTATATCCCCCTGTTCCCCAGTGTGTCCCCTCTATATCCCTGTTCCCCAGTGTGTCCCCTCTATATCCCTGTTCCCCAGTGTGTCCCCCTCTATATCCCTGTTCCCCAGTGTGCCCCTCTATATCCCTGTTCCCCCAGTGTGTCCCCTCTATATCCCTGTTCCCCAGTGTGTCCCCCTCTATATTCCTGTTCCCCAGTGTGTCCCCTCTATATCCCTGTTCTCCAGTGTGTCCCTCTCTATATCCCTGTTCACCCAGTGTGTCCCCTCTATATCCCCCTGTTCCCCAGTGTGTCCCCTCTATATCCCTGTTCCCCAGTGTGTCCCCTCTATATCCCCCTGTTCCCCAGTGTGTCTCCTCTATATCCCTGTTCCCCCAGTGTGTCCCCTCTATATCCCCCTGTTCCCCAGTGTGTCTCCTCTATATCCCTGTTCCCCAGTGTGTCCCCTCTATATCCCTGTTCCCCAGTGTGCCCCCTCTATATCCCTGTTCCCCAGTGTGCCCCCTCTATATCCCTGATCCCCAGTGTGTCCCCCTCTATATCCCTGTTCCCCAGTGTGTCCCCCTCGAGATCCCTGTTCCCCAGTGTGTCCCCTCTATATCCCTGTTCCCCAGTGTGCCCTCTCTATATCCCTGTTCCCCAGTGTGTCCCCTCTATATCCCTGTTCCACAGTGTGTCCCCCTCTATATCCCTGTTCCCCAGTGCGTCCCCTCTATATCCCTGTTCCCCAGTGTGCCCCCTCTATATCCCTGTTCCCCAGTGTGTCCCCTCTATATCCCTGTTCCCCAGTGTGTCCCCTCTATATCCCTGTTCCCCAGTGTGTCTCCTCTATATCCCTGTTCCCGAGTGTGTCCCCTCTATATCTCTTCCCCATTGTGTCCCCCTTCGATATCCCTGGTCCCCAGTGTGTCCCCCTCTATATCCCTGTTCCCCAATGTGTCCCCGCTATATCCCTGTTCCCCAGTGTGTCCCCTCTATATCCCTGTTCCCCAGTGTGCCTCCTCTATATCCCTCTGTTACCCAGTGTGTCCCCTCTATATCCCTGCTCTCCAGTGTGTCCCCTCTATATCTCTGTTCCCCAGTGTGTCCTCCTCTATATCCCTGTTCCAACGTGTGTCCCCTCTATATCCCTGTTCCCCAGTGTGTCCCCCTCTATATCCCTGTTCCCCAGTGTGCCCCTCTATATCCCTGTTCCCCCAGTGTGTCCCCTCTATATCCCTGTTCCCCAATGTGTCCCCCTCTATATCCCTGTTCCCCAGTGTGTCCCCTCTATATCCCTGTTCCCTAGTGTGTCCCCCTCTACATCCCTGTTCACCAGTGTGTCCCCTGTACATCCCCCTGTTCCCCAGTGTGTCCCCTCTATATCCCTGTTCCCCAGTGTGTCCCCTCTATATCCCCCTGTTCCCCAGTGTGTGTCCCTCTATATCCCTGTTCCCCAGTGTGTCCCCTCTATATCCCTGTTCCCCAGTGTGTCCCCTCTATATCCCTGTTCCCCAGTGTGCCCCCTCTATATCCCTGTTCCCCAGTGTGTCCCCTCTATATCCCTGTACCCCAGTGTGTCCCCTCTATATCCCTGTTCCCCAGTGTGTCCCCTCTATATCCCCCTGTTCCCCAGTGTGTCCCCTCTATATCCCTGTTCCCCAGTGTGTCCCCTCTATATCCCTGTTCCCCAGTGTGTCCCCTCTATATCCCTGTTTCCCAGTGTGTCTCCTCTATATCCCTGTTCCCGTGTGTGTCCCCTCTATATCTCTTCCCCAGTGTGTCCCTTCTATATCTCTGTTCCCCAGTGTGTCCCTCTCTATATCCCTGTTCCCCAGTGTGCCCCCTCTATAACCCTGTTCCCCAGTGTGCCCTCTATATCCCTGTTCCCCAGTGTGCCCCTCTATATCCCCCAGTTCCTCAGTGTTTCCGCTCTATATCTCTGTTCCCCTGTGTGTTCGCTCTATATCCCTGTTCCCCCAGTGTGCCCCCTCTATATCCCTGTTCCCCAGTGTGTCCCCTCTATATCCCTGTTCCCCAGTGTGTCCCCTCTATATCCCCCAGTTCCTCAGTGTGTCCCCTCTATAAACCTGTTCCCCAATGTGTCCCCGCTATATCCCTGTTCCCCAGTGTGTCCCCTCTATATCCCTGTTCCCCAGTGTGCCTCCTCTATATCCCTCTGTTCCCCAGTGTGTCCCCTCTATATCCCTGCTCCCCAGTGTGTCCCCTCCATATCTCTGTTCCCCAGTGTGTCCTCCTCTATATCCCTGTTCCAAAGTGTGTCCCCTCTATATCCCTGTTCCCCAGTGTGTCCCCCTCTATATCCCTGTTCCCCAGTGTGCCCCTCTATATCCCTGTTCCCCCAGTGTGTCCCCTCTATATCCCTGTTCCCCAGTGTGTCCCCCTCTATATCCCTGTTCCCCAGTGTGTCCACTCTATATCCCTGTTCCCAGTGTGTCCCCTCTATATCCCTGTTCACCCAGTGTGTCACCTCTATATCCCTGTTCTCCAGTGTGTCCCCCTCTATATCCCTGTTCCCCAGTGTGTCCCCTCTATATCCCTGTTCCCCATTGTGTCCCCTCTATATCCCTGTTCCCCAGTGTGTCCCCTCTATATCCCCCTGTTCCCCAGTGTGTCTCCTCTATATCCCTGTTCACCAGTGTATCCCCTCTATATCCCTGTTCCCCAGTGTGTCCCCTCTATATCCCTGTTCCCCAGTGTGCCCCCTCTATATCCCTGTTCCCCAGTGTGCCCCCTCTATATCCCTGATCCCCAGTGTGTCCCCCTCTATATCCCTGTTCCCCAGTGTGTCCCCCTCTATATCTCTGTTCCCCAGTGTGTCCTCCTCTATATCCCTGTTCCAACGTGTGTCCCCTCTATATCCCTGTTCCCCAGTGTATCCCCTCTATATCCCTGTTCCCCAGTGTGTCCCCTCTATATCCCTGTTCACCAGTGTGCCCCCTCTATATCCCTGTTCCCCAGTGTGCCCCCTCTATATCCCTGATCCCCAGTGTGTCCCCCTCTATATCCCTGTTCCCCAGTGTGTCCCCCTCTATATCTCTGTTCCCCAGTGTGTCCTCCTCTATATCCCTGTTCCAACGTGTGTCCCCTCTATATCCCTGTTCCCCAGTGTGTCCCTCTCTATATCCCTGTTCCCCAGTGTGCCCCTCTTTATCCCTGTTCCCCCAGTGTGTCCCCTCTATATCCCTGTTCCCCAATGTGTCCCCCTCTATATCCCTGTTCCCCAGTGTGTCCCCCTCTATATCCCTGTTCCCCAGTGTGTCCCCCTCTATATCTCTGTCCCCCAGTGTGTCCCCCTCTATATCCCTGTTCCCCAGTGTGTCCCCTCTATATCCCTGTTCCCCAATGTGTCCCCCTCTATATCCCTGTTCCCCAGTGTGTCCCCCTCTATATCCCTGATCCCCAGTGTGTCCCCCTCTATATCCCTGTTCCCCAGTGTGTCCCCCTCTATATCTCTGTTCCCCAGTGTGTCCTCCTCTATATCCCTGTTCCAACGTGTGTCCCCTCTATATCCCTGTTCCCCAGTGTGTCCCCCTCTATATCCCTGTTCCCCAGTGTGCCCCTCTTTATCCCTGTTCCCCCAGTGTGTCCCCTCTATATCCCTGTTCCCCAATGTGTCCCCCTCTATATCCCTGTTCCCCAGTGTGTCCCTCTCTACATCCCTGTTCACCCAGTGTGTCCCCTCTACATCCCCCTGTTCCCCAGTGTGTCCCCTCTATATCCCTGTTCCCCCAGTGTGTCGCCTCTATATCCCTGTTCCCCAGTGTGTCCCCCTCTATATCCCTGTTCCCTAGTGTGTCCCCCTGTACATCCCTGTTCACCCAGTGTGTCCCCTCTATAATCCCCTGTTCCCCAGTGTGTCCCCTCTATATCCCTGTTCCCCAGTGTGTCCCCTCTATATCCCCCTGTTCCCCAGTGTGTCCCCTCTATATCCCTGTTCCCCAGTGTGTCCCCCTCTATATCCCTGTTCCCCAGTGTGTGTCCCTCTATATCCCTGTTCCCCTGTGTGTCCCCTCTATATCCCTGTTCCCCAGTGTTCCCCCTCTATATCCCTGTTCCCAAGTGTGTCCCCTCTATATCCCTGTTCCCCAGTGTGTCCCCTCTATATCCCTGTTCCCCAGTGTGTCCCCTCTATATCCCTGTTCCCCAGTGTGTCCCCCTCTATATCCCTGTTCCCCAGTGTGCCCCTCTATATCCCTGTTCCCCCAGTGTGTCCCCTCTATATCCCTGTTCCCCAGTGTGTCCCGCTCTATATTCCTGTTCCCCAGTGTGTCCCCTCTATATCCCTGTTCTCCAGTGTGTCCCTCTCTATATCCCTGTTCACCCAGTGTGTCCCCTCTATATCCCCCTGTTCCCCAGTGTGTCCCCTCTATATCCCTGATCCCCAGTGTGTCCCCCTCTATATCCCTGTTCCCCAGTGTGTCCCCCTCTATATCCCTGTTCCCCAGTGTGTCCCCTCTATATCCCTGTTCCCCAGTGTGTCCCCCTCTATATCCCTGTTCCCCAGTGTGCCCCCTCTATATCCCTGTTCCCCAGTGTGTCCCCTCTATATCCCTGTTCCACAGTGTGTCCCCCTCTATATCCCTGTTCCCCAGTGTGTCCCCTCTATATCCCTGTTCCCCAGTGTGCCCCCTCTATATCCCTGTTCCCCAGTGTGTCCCCTCTATATCCCTGTTCCCCAGTGTGACCCCTCTATATCCCTGTTCCCCAGTGTGTCTCCTCTATATCCCTGTTCCCGAGTGTGTCCCCTCTATATCTCTTCCCCATTGTGTCCCCCTCGATATCCCTGTTCCCCAGTGTGTCCCCCTCTATATCCCTGTTCCCCAATGTGTCCCCGCTATATCCCTGTTCCCCAGTGTGTCCCCTCTATATCCCTGTTCCCCAGTGTGCCTCCTCTATATCCCTCTGTTACCCAGTGTGTCCCCTCTATATCCCTGCTCCCCAGTGTGCCTCCTCTATATCCCTCTGTTCCCCAGTGTGTCCCCTCTATAAACCTGTTCCCCAATGTGTCCCCTCTATATCCCTGCTCCCCAGTGTGTCCCCTCCATATCTCTGTTCCCTAGTGTGTCCTCCTCTATATCCCTGTTCCAAAGTGTGTCCCCTCTATATCCCTGTTCCCCAGTGTGTCCCCCTCTATATCCCTGTACCCCAGTGTGCCCCTCTATATCCCTGTTCCCCCAGTGTGTCCCCTCTATATCCCTGTTCCCCAGTGTGTCCCCCTCTATATCCCTGTTCCCCAGTGTGTCCACTCTATATCCCTGTTCCCAGTGTGTCCCCCTTATATCCCTGTTCACCCAGTGTGTCCCCTCTATATCCCTGTTCTCCAGTGTGTCCCCCTCTATATCCCTGTTCCCCAGTGTGTCCCCTCTATATCCCTGTTCCACAGTGTGTCCCTCTCTATATCCCTGTTCCCCAGTGTGTCCCCTCTATATCCCCCTGTTCCCCAGTGTGTCACCTCTATATCCCTGTTCCCCAGTGTGTCCCCTCTATATCCCTGTTCCCCAGTGTGTGTCCCTCTATATCCCTGTTCCCCAGTGTGTCCCCCTCTATATCCCTGTTCCCCAGTGTGTCCCCTCTATATCCCTGTTCCCCAGTGTGCCCCCTCTATATCCCTGTTCCCCAGTGTGTCCCCTCTATATCCCTGTTCCCCAGTGTGACCCCTCTATATCCCTGTTCCCCAGTGTGTCTCCTCTATATCCCTGTTCCCGAGTGTGTCGCCTCTATATCTCTTCCCCATTGTGTCCCCCTCGATATCCCTGTTCCCCAGTGTCCCCCCCTCTATATCCCTGTTCCCCAATGTGTCCCCGCTATATCCCTGTTCCCCAGTGTGTCCCCTCTATATCCCTGTTCCCCAGTGTGCCTCCTCTATATCCCTCTGTTACCCAGTGTGTCCCCTCTATATCCCTGCTCCCCAGTGTGTCCCCTCTATATCTCTGTCCCCAGTGTGTCCTCCTCTATATCCCTGTTCCAACGTGTGTCCCCTCTATATCCCTGTTCCCCAGTGTGTCCCCCTCTATATCCCTGTTCCCCAGTGTGCCCCTCTATATCCCTGTTCCCCCAGTGTGTCCCCTCTATATCCCTGTTCCCCAGTGTGTCCCCCTCTATATCCCTGTTCCCCAGTGTGTCCCCCTCTATATCCCTGTTCCCCAGTGTGTGTCCCTCTATATCCCTGTTCCCCAGTGTGTCCCCTCTATATCCCTGTTCCCCAGTGTGCCCCTCTATATCCCTGTTCCCCAGTGTGTCCCCTCTATATCCCTGTTCCACAGTGTGTCCCTCTCTATATCCCTGTTCCCCAGTGTGTCCCCTCTATATCCCCCTGTTCCCCAGTGTGTCCCCTCTATATCCCTGTTCCCCAGTGTGTCCCCTCTATATCCCTGTTCCCCAGTGTGTCCCCCTCTATATCCCTGTTCCCCAGTGTGCCCCTCTATATCCCTGTTCCCCCAGTGTGTCCCCTCTATATCCCTGTTCCCCAGTGTGTCCCCCTCTATATTCCTGTTCCCCAGTGTGTCCCCTCTATATCCCTGTTCTCCAGTGTGTCCCTCTCTATATCCCTGTTCACCCAGTGTGTCCCCTCTATATCCCCCTGTTCCCCAGTGTGTCCCCTCTATATCCCTGTTCCCCAGTGTGTCCCCTCTATATCCCCCTGTTCCCCAGTGTGTCTCCTCTATATCCCTGTTCCCCCAGTGTGTCCCCTCTATATCCCCCTGTTCCCCAGTGTGTCTCCTCTATATCCCTGTTCCCCAGTGTGTCCCCTCTATATCCCTGTTCCCCAGTGTGCCCCCTCTATATCCCTGTTCCCCAGTGTGCCCCCTCTATATCCCTGATCCCCAGTGTGTCCCCCTCTATATCCCTGTTCCCCAGTGTGTCCCCCTCGAGATCCCTGTTCCCCAGTGTGTCCCCTCTATATCCCTGTTCCCCAGTGTGCCCTCTCTATATCCCTGTTCCCCAGTGTGTCCCCTCTATATCCCTGTTCCACAGTGTGTCCCCCTCTATATCCCTGTTCCCCAGTGCGTCCCCTCTATATCCCTGTTCCCCAGTGTGCCCCCTCTATATCCCTGTTCCCCAGTGTGTCCCCTCTATATCCCTGTTCCCCAGTGTGTCCCCTCTATATCCCTGTTCCCCAGTGTGTCTCCTCTATATCCCTGTTCCCGAGTGTGTCCCCTCTATATCTCTTCCCCATTGTGTCCCCCTTCGATATCCCTGGTCCCCAGTGTGTCCCCCTCTATATCCCTGTTCCCCAATGTGTCCCCGCTATATCCCTGTTCCCCAGTGTGTCCCCTCTATATCCCTGTTCCCCAGTGTGCCTCCTCTATATCCCTCTGTTACCCAGTGTGTCCCCTCTATATCCCTGCTCTCCAGTGTGTCCCCTCTATATCTCTGTTCCCCAGTGTGTCCTCCTCTATATCCCTGTTCCAACGTGTGTCCCCTCTATATCCCTGTTCCCCAGTGTGTCCCCCTCTATATCCCTGTTCCCCAGTGTGCCCCTCTATATCCCTGTTCCCCCAGTGTGTCCCCTCTATATCCCTGTTCCCCAATGTGTCCCCCTCTATATCCCTGTTCCCCAGTGTGTCCCCTCTATATCCCTGTTCCCTAGTGTGTCCCCCTCTACATCCCTGTTCACCAGTGTGTCCCCTGTACATCCCCCTGTTCCCCAGTGTGTCCCCTCTATATCCCTGCTCCCCAGTGTGTCCCCTCTATATCCCCCTGTTCCCCAGTGTGTGTCCCTCTATATCCCTGTTCCCCAGTGTGTCCCCTCTATATCCCTGTTCCCCAGTGTGTCCCCTCTATATCCCTGTTCCCCAGTGTGCCCCCTCTATATCCCTGTTCCCCAGTGTGTCCCCTCTATATCCCTGTACCCCAGTGTGTCCCCTCTATATCCCTGTTCCCCAGTGTGTCCCCTCTATATCCCCCTGTTCCCCAGTGTGTCCCCTCTATATCCCTGTTCCCCAGTGTGTCCCCTCTATATCCCTGTTCCCCAGTGTGTCCCCTCTATATCCCTGTTTCCCAGTGTGTCTCCTCTATATCCCTGTTCCCGTGTGTGTCCCCTCTATATCTCTTCCCCAGTGTGTCCCTTCTATATCTCTGTTCCCCAGTGTGTCCCTCTCTATATCCCTGTTCCCCAGTGTGCCCCCTCTATAACCCTGTTCCCCAGTGTGCCCTCTATATCCCTGTTCCCCAGTGTGCCCCTCTATATCCCCCAGTTCCTCAGTGTTTCCGCTCTATATCTCTGTTCCCCTGTGTGTTCGCTCTATATCCCTGTTCCCCCAGTGTGCCCCCTCTATATCCCTGTTCCCCAGTGTGTCCCCTCTATATCCCTGTTCCCCAGTGTGTCCCCTCTATATCCCCCAGTTCCTCAGTGTGTCCCCTCTATAAACCTGTTCCCCAATGTGTCCCCGCTATATCCCTGTTCCCCAGTGTGTCCCCTCTATATCCCTGTTCCCCAGTGTGCCTCCTCTATATCCCTCTGTTCCCCAGTGTGTCCCCTCTATATCCCTGCTCCCCAGTGTGTCCCCTCCATATCTCTGTTCCCCAGTGTGTCCTCCTCTATATCCCTGTTCCAAAGTGTGTCCCCTCTATATCCCTGTTCCCCAGTGTGTCCCCTTCTATATCCCTGTTCCCCAGTGTGCCCCTCTATATCCCTGTTCCCCCAGTGTGTCCCCTCTATATCCCTGTTCCCCAGTGTGTCCCCCTCTATATCCCTGTTCCCCAGTGTGTCCACTCTATATCCCTGTTCCCAGTGTGTCCCCTCTATATCCCTGTTCACCCAGTGTGTCACCTCTATATCCCTGTTCTCCAGTGTGTCCCCCTCTATATCCCTGTTCCCCAGTGTGTCCCCTCTATATCCCTGTTCCCCATTGTGTCCCCTCTATATCCCTGTTCCCCAGTGTGTCCCCTCTATATCCCCCTGTTCCCCAGTGTGTCTCCTCTATATCCCTGTTCACCAGTGTATCCCCTCTATATCCCTGTTCCCCAGTGTGTCCCCTCTATATCCCTGTTCCCCAGTGTGCCCCCTCTATATCCCTGTTCCCCAGTGTGCCCCCTCTATATCCCTGATCCCCAGTGTGTCCCCCTCTATATCCCTGTTCCCCAGTGTGTCCCCCTCTATATCTCTGTTCCCCAGTGTGTCCTCCTCTATATCCCTGTTCCAACGTGTGTCCCCTCTATATCCCTGTTCCCCAGTGTATCCCCTCTATATCCCTGTTCCCCAGTGTGTCCCCTCTATATCCCTGTTCACCAGTGTGCCCCCTCTATATCCCTGTTCCCCAGTGTGCCCCCTCTATATCCCTGATCCCCAGTGTGTCCCCCTCTATATCCCTGTTCCCCAGTGTGTCCCCCTCTATATCTCTGTTCCCCAGTGTGTCCTCCTCTATATCCCTGTTCCAACGTGTGTCCCCTCTATATCCCTGTTCCCCAGTGTGTCCCTCTCTATATCCCTGTTCCCCAGTGTGCCCCTCTTTATCCCTGTTCCCCCAGTGTGTCCCCTCTATATCCCTGTTCCCCAATGTGTCCCCCTCTATATCCCTGTTCCCCAGTGTGTCCCCCTCTATATCCCTGTTCCCCAGTGTGTCCCCCTCTATATCTCTGTCCCCCAGTGTGTCCCCCTCTATATCCCTGTTCCCCAGTGTGTCCCCTCTATATCCCTGTTCCCCAATGTGTCCCCCTCTATATCCCTGTTCCCCAGTGTGTCCCCCTCTATATCCCTGATCCCCAGTGTGTCCCCCTCTATATCCCTGTTCCCCAGTGTGTCCCCCTCTATATCTCTGTTCCCCAGTGTGTCCTCCTCTATATCCCTGTTCCAACGTGTGTCCCCTCTATATCCCTGTTCCCCAGTGTGTCCCCCTCTATATCCCTGTTCCCCAGTGTGCCCCTCTTTATCCCTGTTCCCCCAGTGTGTCCCCTCTATATCCCTGTTCCCCAATGTGTCCCCCTCTATATCCCTGTTCCCCAGTGTGTCCCTCTCTACATCCCTGTTCACCCAGTGTGTCCCCTCTACATCCCCCTGTTCCCCAGTGTGTCCCCTCTATATCCCTGTTCCCCAATGTGTCCCCCTCTATATCCCTGTTCCCCAGTGTGTCCCCCTCTATATCCCTGATCCCCAGTGTGTCCCCCTCTATATCCCTGTTCCCCAGTGTGTCCCCCTCTATATCCCTGTTCCCCAGTGTGTGTCCCTCTATATCCCTGTTCCCCAGTGTGTCCCCTCTATATCCCTGTTCCCCAGTGTGCCCCCTCTATATCCCTGTTCCCCAGTGTGTCCCCTCTATATCCCTGTTCCCCAGTGTGTCCCCCTCTATATCCCTGTTCCCCAGTGTGTGTCCCTCTATATCCCTGTTCCCCAGTGTGTCCCCTCTATATCCCTGTTCCCCAGTGTGCCCCCTCTATATCCCTGTTCCCCAGTGTGTCCCCTCTATATCCCTGTTCCCCAGTGTGTCCCCCTCTATATCCATGTTCCCCAGTGTGTCCCCTCTATATCCCCCTGTTCCCCAGTGTGTCCCCTCTATATCCCTGTTCCCCAGTGTGTTCGCTCTATATCCCTGTTCCCCAATGTGTCCCCGCTATATCCCTGTTCCCCAGTGCGTCCCCTCTATATCCCTGTTCCCCAGTGTGCCTCCTCTATATCCCTCTGTTCCCCAGTGTGTCCCCTCTATAAACCTGTTCCCCAATGTGTCCCCTCTATATCCCTGCTCCCCAGTGTGTCCCCTCCATATCTCTGTTCCCTAGTGTGTCCTCCTCTATATCCCTGTTCCAAAGTGTGTCCCCTCTATATCCCTGTTCCCCAGTGTGTCCCCCTCTATATCCCTGTACCCCAGTGTGCCCCTCTATATCCCTGTTCCCCCAGTGTGTCCCCTCTATATCCCTGTTCCCCAGTGTGTCCCCCTCTATATCCCTGTTCCCCAGTGTGTCCACTCTATATCCCTGTTCCCAGTGTGTCCCCCTTATATCCCTGTTCACCCAGTGTGTCCCCTCTATATCCCTGTTCTCCAGTGTGTCCCCCTCTATATCCCTGTTCCCCAGTGTGTCCCCTCTATATCCCTGTTCCCCAGTGTGTCCCCTCTATATCCCTGTTCCCCATTGTGTCCCCTCTATATCCCTGTTCCCCAGTGTGTCCCCTCTATATCCCCCTGTTCCCCAGTGTGTCTCCTCGATATCCCTGTTCACCAGTGTATCCCCTCTATATCCCTGTTCCCCAGTGTGTCCCCTCTATATCCCTGTTCCCCAGTGTGCCCCCTCTATATCCCTGTTCCCCAGTGTGCCCCCTCTATATCCCTGATCCCCAGTGTGTCCCCCTCTATATCCCTGTTCCCCAGTGTGTCCCCCTCTATATCCCTGTTCCCCAGTGTTTCCCTCTATAAACCTGTTCCCCAGTGTGTCCCCTCTATATCCCTGTTCCCCAGTGTGTCCCCCTCTATATCCCTGTTCCCCCAGTGTGTCCCCTCTACATCCCTGTTCCCCAGTGTGTCCCCTCTATATCCCCCTGTTCCCCAGTGTGTCTCCTCTATAGCCCTGTTCCCCAGTATGTTACCGTCTATATCCCTGTTCCCCAGTATGTTACGCTCTATATCCCTGTTCCCCAGTGTGTCCCCTCTATATCCCTGTTCCCCAGAATGTCCCCTCTATATCTCTTCCCCAGTGCGTTCCCCTCTATATCCCTGTTCCCCTAGTGTGTCCCCTCTATATCCCCCTGTTCCTCAGTGTGTCTCCTCTATATCCCTCTGTTCCCCAGTGTGTCCCCTCTATATCCCTCTGTTCCCCAGTGTGTCCGCTCTATATCCCTATTCCCCAGTGTGCCCCCTCTATATCCCTGTTCCTCAGTGTGTCCCCTCTATATCCCTCTGTTCCCCAGTGTGCCTCCCCTATATCCCTCTGTTCCCCAGTGTGTCCCCTCTATATCCCTGTTCCCCAGTGTGTCCCCTCTATAAACCTGTTCCCCAATGTGTCCCTTCTATATCCCTGTTCCCCAGTGTGTCCGCTCTATATCTCTGTTCCCCAAGTGTGCCCCCTCTATATCCCTGTTCCTCAGTGTGTCCCCTCTATATCCCTCTGTTCCCCAGTGTGTCCCCCTCTATATCCATGTTCCCCAGTGTGTCCCCTCTATATCCCCCTGTTCCCCAGTGTGTCCCCTCTATATCCCTGTTTCCCAGTGTGTTCGCTCTATATCCCTGTTCCCCCAGTGTGCCCCCTCTATATCCCTGTTCCCCAGTGTGTCCCCTCTATATCCCTGTTCCCCAGTGTGTCCCCTCTATATCCCCCAGTTCCTCAGTGTGTCCCCTCTATAAACCTGTTCCCCAATGTGTCCCCGCTTTATCCCTGTTCCACAGTGTGTCCCCTCTATATCCCTGTTCCCCAGTGTGCCTCCTCTATATCCCTCTGTTCCCCAGTGTGTCCCCTCTATATCCCTGCTCCCCAGTGTGTCCCCTCCATATCTCTGTTCCCCAGTGTGTCCTCCTCTATATCCCTGTTCCAAAGTGTGTCCCCTCTATATCCCTGTTCCCCAGTGTGTCCCCCTCTATATCCCTGTTCCCCAGTGTGCCCCTCTATATCCCTGTTCCCCCAGTGTGTCCCCTCTATATCCCTGTTCCCCAGTGTGTCCCCCTCTATATCCCTGTTCCCCAGTGTGTCCACTCTATATCCCTGTTCCCAGTGTGTCCCCCTTATATCCCTGTTCACCCAGTGTGTCCCCTCTATATCCCTGTTCTCCAGTGTGTCCCCCTCTATATCCCTGTTCCCCAGTGTGTCCCCTCTATATCCCTGTTCCCCAGTGTGTCCCCTCTATATCCCTGTTCCCCATTGTGTCCCCTCTATATCCCTGTTCCCCAGTGTGTCCCCTCTATATCCCCCTGTTCCCCAGTGTGTCTCCTCGATATCCCTGTTCACCAGTGTATCCCCTCTATATCCCTGTTCCCCAGTGTGTCCCCTCTATATCCCTGTTCCCCAGTGTGCCCCCTCTATATCCCTGTTCCCCAGTGTGCCCCCTCTATATCCCTGATCCCCAGTGTGTCCCCCTCTATATCCCTGTTCCCCAGTGTGTCCCCCTCTATATCCCTGTTCCCCAGTGTTTCCCTCTATAAACCTGTTCCCCAGTGTGTCCCCTCTATATCCTTGTTCCCCAGTGTGTCCCCCTCTATATCCCTGTTCCCCCAGTGTGTCCCCTCTACATCCCTGTTCCCCAGTGTGTCCCCTCTATATCCCCCTGTTCCCCAGTGTGTCTCCTCTATAGCCCTGTTCCCCAGTATGTTACCGTCTATATCCCTGTTCCCCAGTATGTTACGCTCTATATCCCTGTTCCCCAGTGTGTCCCCTCTATATCCCTGTTCCCCAGAATGTCCCCTCTATATCTCTTCCCCAGTGCGTTCCCCTCTATATCCCTGTTCCCCGAGTGTGTCCCCTCTATATCCCCCTGTTCCTCAGTGTGTCTCCTCTATATCCCTCTGTTCCCCAGTGTGTCCCCTCTATATCCCTCTGTTCCCCAGTGTGTCCGCTCTATATCCCTATTCCCCAGTGTGCCCCCTCTATATCCCTGTTCCTCAGTGTGTCCCCTCTATATCCCTCTGTTCCCCAGTGTGCCTCCCCTATATCCCTCTGTTCCCCAGTGTGTCCCCTCTATATCCCTGTTCCCCAGTGTGTCCCCTCTATAAACCTGTTCCCCAATGTGTCCCTTCTATATCCCTGTTCCCCAGTGTGTCCGCTCTATATCTCTGTTCCCCAAGTGTGCCCCCTCTATGTCCCTGTTCCTCAGTGTGTCCCCTCTATATCCCTCTGTTCCCCAGTGTGCCTCCTCTATATCCCTCTGTTCCCCAGTGTGTCCCCTCTATATCCCTGTTTCCCAGTGTGTCCCCTCTATATCCCTGTTCCCCAGTGTGTCCCCTCTTTATCCCTGTTCCCGAGTGTGTCCCCTCTATATCCCTGTTTCCCAGTGTGTCTCCTCTATATCCCTGTTCCCGTGTGTGTCCCCTCTATATCTCTTCCCCAGTGTGTCCCTTCTATATCTCTGTTCCCCAGTGTGTCCCTCTCTATATCCCTGTTCCCCAGTGTGCCCCCTCTATAACCCTGTTCCCCAGTGTGCCCTCTATATCCCTGTTCCCCAGTGTGCCCCTCTATATCCCCCAGTTCCTCAGTGTTTCCGCTCTATATCTCTGTTCCCCTGTGTGTTCGCTCTATATCCCTGTTCCCCCAATGTGCCCCCTCTATATCCCTGTTCCCCAGTGTGTCCCCTCTATATCCCTGTTCCCCAGTGTGTCCCCTCTATATCCCCCTGTTCCCCAGTGTGTCTCCTCTATAGCCCTGTTCCCCAGTATGTTACCGTCTATATCCCTGTTCCCCAGTATGTTACGCTCTATATCCCTGTTCCCCAGTGTGTCCCCTCTATATCCCTGTTCCCCAGAATGTCCCCTCTATATCTCTTCCCCAGTGCGTTCCCCTCTATATCCCTGTTCCCCTAGTGTGTCCCCTCTATATCCCCCTGTTCCTCAGTGTGTCTCCTCTATATCCCTCTGTTCCCCAGTGTGTCCCCTCTATATCCCTCTGTTCCCCAGTGTGTCCGCTCTATATCCCTATTCCCCAGTGTGCCCCCTCTATATCCCTGTTCCTCAGTGTGTCCCCTCTATATCCCTCTGTTCCCCAGTGTGCCTCCCCTATATCCCTCTGTTCCCCAGTGTGTCCCCTCTATATCCCTGTTCCCCAGTGTGTCCCCTCTATAAACCTGTTCCCCAATGTGTCCCTTCTATATCCCTGTTCCCCAGTGTGTCCGCTCTATATCTCTGTTCCCCAAGTGTGCCCCCTCTATATCCCTGTTCCTCAGTGTGTCCCCTCTATATCCCTCTGTTCCCCAGTGTGTCCCCCTCTATATCCATGTTCCCCAGTGTGTCCCCTCTATATCCCCCTGTTCCCCAGTGTGTCCCCTCTATATCCCTGTTTCCCAGTGTGTTCGCTCTATATCCCTGTTCCCCCAGTGTGCCCCCTCTATATCCCTGTTCCCCAGTGTGTCCCCTCTATATCCCTGTTCCCCAGTGTGTCCCCTCTATATCCACTAGTTCCTCAGTGTGTCCCCTCTATAAACCTGTTCCCCAATGTGTCCCCGCTTTATCCCTGTTCCACAGTGTGTCCCCTCTATATCCCTGTTCCCCAGTGTGCCTCCTCTATATCCCTCTGTTCCCCAGTGTGTCCCCTCTATATCCCTGCTCCCCAGTGTGTCCCCTCCATATCTCTGTTCCCCAGTGTGTCCTCCTCTATATCCCTGTTCCAAAGTGTGTCCCCTCTATATCCCTGTTCCCCAGTGTGTCCCCCTCTATATCCCTGTTCCCCAGTGTGCCCCTCTATATCCCTGTTCCCCCAGTGTGTCCCCTCTATATCCCTGTTCCCCAGTGTGTCCCCCTCTATATCCCTGTTCCCCAGTGTGTCCACTCTATATCCCTGTTCCCAGTGTGTCCCCCTTATATCCCTGTTCACCCAGTGTGTCCCCTCTATATCCCTGTTCTCCAGTGTGTCCCCCTCTATATCCCTGTTCCCCAGTGTGTCCCCTCTATATCCCTGTTCCCCAGTGTGTCCCCTCTATATCCCTGTTCCCCATTGTGTCCCCTCTATATCCCTGTTCCCCAGTGTGTCCCCTCTATATCCCCCTGTTCCCCAGTGTGTCTCCTCGATATCCCTGTTCACCAGTGTATCCCCTCTATATCCCTGTTCCCCAGTGTGTCCCCTCTATATCCCTGTTCCCCAGTGTGCCCCCTCTATATCCCTGTTCCCCAGTGTGCCCCCTCTATATCCCTGATCCCCAGTGTGTCCCCCTCTATATCCCTGTTCCCCAGTGTGTCCCCCTCTATATCCCTGTTCCCCAGTGTTTCCCTCTATAAACCTGTTCCCCAGTGTGTCCCCTCTATATCCTTGTTCCCCAGTGTGTCCCCCTCTATATCCCTGTTCCCCCAGTGTGTCCCCTCTACATCCCTGTTCCCCAGTGTGTCCCCTCTATATCCCCCTGTTCCCCAGTGTGTCTCCTCTATAGCCCTGTTCCCCAGTATGTTACCGTCTATATCCCTGTTCCCCAGTATGTTACGCTCTATATCCCTGTTCCCCAGTGTGTCCCCTCTATATCCCTGTTCCCCAGAATGTCCCCTCTATATCTCTTCCCCAGTGCGTTCCCCTCTATATCCCTGTTCCCCTAGTGTGTCCCCTCTATATCCCCCTGTTCCTCAGTGTGTCTCCTCTATATCCCTCTGTTCCCCAGTGTGTCCCCTCTATATCCCTCTGTTCCCCAGTGTGTCCGCTCTATATCCCTATTCCCCAGTGTGCCCCCTCTATATCCCTGTTCCTCAGTGTGTCCCCTCTATATCCCTCTGTTCCCCAGTGTGCCTCCCCTATATCCCTCTGTTCCCCAGTGTGTCCCCTCTATATCCCTGTTCCCCAGTGTGTCCCCTCTATAAACCTGTTCCCCAATGTGTCCCTTCTATATCCCTGTTCCCCAGTGTGTCCGCTCTATATCTCTGTTCCCCAAGTGTGCCCCCTCTATATCCCTGTTCCTCAGTGTGTCCCCTCTATATCCCTCTGTTCCCCAGTGTGCCTCCTCTATATCCCTCTGTTCCCCAGTGTGTCCCCTCTATATCCCTGTTCCCCAGTGTGTCCCCTCTATATCCCTGTTTACCAGTGTGTCCCCTCTATATCCCTGTTCCCCAGTGTGTCCCCTCTTTATCCCTGTTCCCGAGTGTGCCCCCTCTATATCCCCCTGTTCCCCAGTGTGTCCCCTCTATATCCCCCTGTTCCCCAGTGTGCCCCTCTATATCCCTGTTCCCCCAGTGTGTCCCCTCTATATCCCTGTTCCCCAGTGTGTCCCCTCTATATCCCTGTTCCCCAGTGTGTCCCCCTCTATATCCCTGTTCCCCAGTGTGTCCCCTCTATATCCCTGTTCCCCAGTGTGTCCCCTCTATATCCCTGTTTCCCAGTGTGTCTCCTCTATATCCCTGTTCCCGTGTGTGTCCCCTCTATATCTCTTCCCCAGTGTGTCCCTTCTATATCTCTGTTCCCCAGTGTGTCCCTCTCTATATCCCTGTTCCCCAGTGTGCCCCCTCTATAACCCTGTTCCCCAGTGTGCCCTCTATATCCCTGTTCCCCAGTGTGCCCCTCTATATCCCCCAGTTCCTCAGTGTTTCCGCTCTATATCTCTGTTCCCCTGTGTGTTCGCTCTATATCCCTGTTCCCCCAGTGTGCCCCCTCTATATCCCTGTTCCCCAGTGTGTCCCCTCTATATCCCTGTTCCCCAGTGTGTCCCCTCTATATCCCCCAGTTCCTCAGTGTGTCCCCTCTATAAACCTGTTCCCCAATGTGTCCCCGCTATATCCCTGTTCCCCAGTGTGTCCCCTCTATATCCCTGTTCCCCAGTGTGCCTCCTCTATATCCCTCTGTTCCCCAGTGTGTCCCCTCTATATCCCTGCTCCCCAGTGTGTCCCCTCCATATCTCTGTTCCCCAGTGTGTCCCCCTCTATATCTCTGTTCCCCAGTGTGTCCTCCTCTATATCCCTGTTCCAACGTGTGTCCCCTCTATATCCCTGTTCCCCAGTGTGTCCCCCTCTATATCCCTGTTCCCCAGTGTGTCCCCTCTATATCCCTGTTCCCCAGTGTGTCCCCCTCTATATCCATGTTCCCCAGTGTGTCCCCCTCTATATCCCTGTTCCCCAGTGTGTCCCTCTCTACATCCCTGTTCACCCAGTGTGTCCCCTCTACATCCCCCTGTTCCCCAGTGTGTCCCCTCTATATCCCTGTTCCCCAGTGTGTCCCCTCTATATCCCCCTGTTCCCCAGTGTGTCCCCTCTATATCCCTGTTCCCCAGTGTGTCCCCCTCTATATCCATGTTCCCCAGTGTGTGTCCCTCTATATCCCTGTTCCCCAGTGTGTCCCCTCTATATCCCTGTTCCCCAGTGTGTCCCCCTCTATATCCATGTTCCCCAGTGTGTCCCCTCTATATCCCCCTGTTCCCCAGTGTGTCCCCTCTATATCCCTGTTCCCCAGTGTGTTCGCTCTATATCCCTGTTCCCCAGTGTGTTCGCTCTATATCCCTGTTCCCCAGTGTGTCCCCTCTATATCCCCCAGTTCCTCAGTGTGTCCCCTCTATAAACCTGTTCCCCAATGTGTCCCCGCTATATCCCTGTTCCCCAGTGTGTCCCCTCTATATCCCTGTTCCCCAGTGTGCCTCCTCTATATCCCTCTGTTCCCCAGTGTGTCCCCTCTATATCCCTGCTCCCCAGTGTGTCCCCTCCATATCTCTGTTCCCCAGTGTGTCCTCCTCTATATCCCTGTTCCAAAGTGTGTCCCCTCTATATCCCTGTTCCCCAGTGTGTCCCCCTCTATATCCCTGTTCCCCAGTGTGCCCCTCTATATCCCTGTTCCCCCAGTGTGTCCCCTCTATATCCCTGTTCCCCAGTGTGTCCCCCTCTATATCCCTGTTCCCCAGTGTGTCCACTCTATATCCCTGTTCCCAGTGTGTCCCCCTTATATCCCTGTTCACCCAGTGTGTCCCCTCTATATCCCTGTTCTCCAGTGTGTCCCCCTCTATATCCCTGTTCCCCAGTGTGTCCCCTCTATATCCCTGTTCCCCAGTGTGTCCCCTCTATATCCCTGTTCCCCATTGTGTCCCCTCTATATCCCTGTTCCCCAGTGTGTCCCCTCTATATCCCCCTGTTCCCCAGTGTGTCTCCTCGATATCCCTGTTCACCAGTGTATCCCCTCTATATCCCTGTTCCCCAGTGTGTCCCCTCTATATACCTGTTCCCCAGTGTGCCCCCTCTATATCCCTGTTCCCCAGTGTGCCCCCTCTATATCCCTGATCCCCAGTGTGTCCCCCTCTATATCCCTGTTCCCCAGTGTGTCCCCCTCTATATCCCTGTTCCCCAGTGTTTCCCTCTATAAACCTGTTCCCCAGTGTGTCCCCTCTATATCCCTGTTCCCCAGTGTGTCCCCCTCTATATCCCTGTTCCCCCAGTGTGTCCCCTCTACATCCCTGTTCCCCAGTGTGTCCCCTCTATATCCCCCTGTTCCCTAGTGTGTCTCCTCTATAGCCCTGTTCCCCAGTATGTTACCGTCTATATTCCTGTTCCCCAGTATGTTACGCTCTATATCCCTGTTCCCCAGTGTGTCCCCTCTATATCCCTGTTCCCCAGAATGTCCCCTCTATATCTCTTCCCCAGTGCGTTCCCCTCTATATCCCTGTTCCCCTAGTGTGTCCCCTCTATATCCCCCTGTTCCTCAGTGTGTCTCCTCTATATCCCTCTGTTCCCGAGTGTGTCCCCTCTATATCCCTCTGTTCCCCAGTGTGTCCGCTCTATATCCCTATTCCCCAGTGTGCCCCCTCTATATCCCTGTTCCTCAGTGTGTCCCCTCTATATCCCTCTGTTCCCCAGTGTGCCTCCCCTATATCCCTCTGTTCCCCAGTGTGTCCCCTCTATATCCCTGTTCCCCAGTGTGTCCCCTCTATAAACCTGTTCCCCAATGTGTCCCTTCTATATCCCTGTTCCCCAGTGTGTCCGCTCTATATCTCTGTTCCCCAAGTGTGCCCCCTCTATATCCCTGTTCCTCAGTGTGTCCCCTCTATATCCCTCTGTTCCCCAGTGTGCCTCCTCTATATCCCTCTGTTCCCCAGTGTGTCCCCTCTATATCCCTGTTCCCCAGTGTGTCCCCTCTATATCCCTGTTTCCCAGTGTGTCCCCTCTATATCCCTGTTCCCCAGTGTGTCCCCTCTTTATCCCTGTTCCCGAGTGTGCCCCCTCTATATCCCCCTGTTCCCCAGTGTGTCCCCTCTATATCCCCCTGTTCCCCAGTGTGCCCCTCTATATCCCTGTTCCCCCAGTGTGTCCCCTCTATATCCCTGTTCCCCAGTGTGTCCCCTCTATATCCCTGTTCCCCAGTGTGTCCCCTCTATATCCCCCTGTTCCCCAGTGTGTCTCCTCTATATCCCTGTTCACCAGTGTATCCCCTCTATATCCCTGTTCCCCAGTGTGTCCCCCTCTATATCCCTGTTCCCCAGTGTGTCCCCTCTATATCCCTGTTCCCCAGTGTGTCCCCTCTATATCCCTGTTTCCCAGTGTGTCTCCTCTATATCCCTGTTCCCGTGTGTGTCCCCTCTATATCTCTTCCCCAGTGTGTCCCTTCTATATCTCTGTTCCCCAGTGTGTCCCTCTCTATATCCCTGTTCCCCAGTGTGCCCCCTCTATAACCCTGTTCCTCAGTGTGCCCTCTATATCCCTGTTCCCCAGTGTGCCCCTCTATATCCCCCAGTTCCTCAGTGTTTCCGCTCTATATCTCTGTTCCCCTGTGTGTTCGCTCTATATCCCTGTTCCCCCAGTGTGCCCCCTCTATATCCCTGTTCCCCAGTGTGTCCCCTCTATATCCCTGTTCCCCAGTGTGTCCCCTCTATATCCCCCAGTTCCTCAGTGTGTCCCCTCTATAAACCTGTTCCCCAATGTGTCCCCGCTATATACCCTGTTCCCCAGTGTGTCCCCTCTATATCCCTGTTCCCCAGTGTGCCTCCTCTATATCCCTCTGTTCCCCAGTGTGTCCCCTCTATATCCCTGCTCCCCAGTGTGTCCCCTCCATATCTCTGTTCCCCAGTGTGTCCTCCTCTATATCCCTGTTCCAAAGTGCGTCCCCTCTATATCCCTGTTCCCCAGTGTGTCCCCCTCTATATCCCTGTTCCCCAGTGTGCCCCTCTATATCCCTGTTCCCCCAGTGTGTCCCCTCTATATCCCTGTTCCCCAGTGTGTCCCCCTCTATATCCCTGTTCCCCAGTGTGTCCACTCTATATCCCTGTTCCCAGTGTGTCCCCCTTATATCCCTGTTCACCCAGTGTGTCCCCTCTATATCCCTGTTCTCCAGTGTGTCCCCCTCTATATCCCTGTTCCCCAGTGTGTCCCCTCTATATCCCTGTTCCCCATTGTGTCCCCTCTATATCCCTGTTCCCCAGTGTGTCCCCTCTATATCCCCCTGTTCCCCAGTGTGTCTCCTCTATATCCCTGTTCACCAGTGTATCCCCTCTATATCCCTGTTCCCCAGTGTGTCCCCTCTATATCCCTGTTCCCCAGTGTGCCCCCTCTATATCCCTGTTCCCAAGTGTGCCCCCTCTATATCCCTGATCCCCAGTGTGTCCCCCTCTATATCCCTGTTCCCCAGTGTGTCCCCCTCTATATCTCTGTTCCCCAGTGTGTCCTCCTCTATATCCCTGTTCCAACGTGTGTCCCCTCTATATCCCTGTTCCCCAGTGTATCCCCTCTATATCCCTGTTCCCCAGTGTGTCCCCTCTATATCCCTGTTCCCCAGTGTGCCCCCTCTATATCCCTGTTCCCCAGTGTGCCCCCTCTATATCCCTGATCCCCAGTGTGTCCCCCTCTATATCCCTGTTCCCCAGTGTGTCCCCCTCTATATCTCTGTTCCCCAGTGTGTCCTCCTCTATATCCCTGTTCCAACGTGTGTCCCCTCTATATCCCTGTTCCCCAGTGTGTCCCCCTCTATATCCCTGTTCCCCAGTGTGCCCCCTCTATATCCCTGTTCCCCCAGTGTGTCCCCTCTATATCCCTGTTCCCCAATGTGTCCCCCTCTATATCTCTGTTCCCCAGTGTGTCCTCCTCTATATCCCTGTTCCAACGTGTGTCCCCTCGATATCCCTGTTCCCCAGTGTATCCCCTCTATATCCCTGTTCCCCAGTGTGTCCCCTCTATATCCCTGTTCCCCAGTGTGCCCCCTCTATATCCCTGTTCCCCAGTGTGTCCCCTCTATATCCCTGTTCCCCAATGTGTCCCCCTCTATATCCCTGTTCCCCAGTGTGTCCCCCTCTATATCCCTCATCCCCAGTGTGTCCCCCTCTATATCCCTGTTCCCCATTGTGTCCCCCTCTATATCCCTGTTCCCCAGTGTGTCCCCCTCTATATCTCTGTTCCCCAGTGTGTCCTCCTCTATATCCCTGTTCCAACGTGTGTCCCCTCTATATCCCTGTTCCCCAGTGTATCCCCTCTATATCCCTGTTCCCCAGTGTGTCCCCTCTATATCCCTGTTCCCCAGTGTGCCCCCTCTCTATCCCTGTTCCCCAGTGTGCCCCCTCTATATCCCTGATCCCCAGTGTGTCCCCCTCTATATCCCTGTTCCCCAGTGTGTCCCCCTCTATATCTCTGTTCCCCAGTGTGTCCTCCTCTATATCCCTGTTCCAACGTGTGTCCCCTCTATATCCCTGTTCCCCAGTGTGTCCCCCTCTATATCCCTGTTCCCCAGTGTGCCCCTCTTTATCCCTGTTCCCCCAGTGTGTCCCCTCTATATCCCTGTTCCCCAATGTGTCCCCCTCTATATCCCTGTTCCCCAGTGTGTCCCCCTCTATATCCCTGTTCCCCAGTGTGTCCCCCTCTATATCCCTGTTCCCCAGTGTGTCCCCTCTATATCCCTGTTCCCCAGTGTGTCCCCCTCTATATCCCTGATCCCCAGTGTGTCCCCCTCTATATACCTGTTCCCCAGTGTGTCCCCCTCTATATCCCTGTTCCCCAGTGTGTCCCCTCTATATCCCTGTTCCCCATTGTGTCCCCTCTATATCCCTGTTCCCCAGTGTGTCCCCTCTATATCCCCCTGTTCCCCAGTGTGTCTCCTCTATATCCCTGTTCACCAGTGTATCCCCTCTATATCCCTGTTCCCCAGTGTGTCCCCTCTATATCCCTGTTCCCCAGTGTGCCCCCTCTATATCCCTGTTCCCCAGTGTGCCCCCTCTATATCCCTGATCCCCAGTGTGTCCCCCTCTATATCCCTGTTCCCCAGTGTGTCCCCCTCTATATCTCTGTTCCCCAGTGTGTCCTCCTCTATATCCCTGTTCCAACGTGTGTCCCCTCGATATCCCTGTTCCCCAGTGTATCCCCTCTATATCCCTGTTCCCCAGTGTGTCCCCTCTATATCCCTGATCCCCAGTGTGTCCCCCTCTATATCCCTGTTCCCCAGTGTGTCCCCCTCTATATCTCTGTTCCCCAGTGTGTCCTCCTCTATATCCCTGTTCCAACGTGTGTCCCCTCTATATCCCTGTTCCCCAGTGTGTCCCCCTCTATATCCCTGTTCCCCAGTGTGCCCCTCTTTATCCCTGTTCCCCCAGTGTGTCCCCTCTATATCCCTGTTCCCCAATGTGTCCCCCTCTATATCCCTGTTCCCCAGTGTGTCCCCCTCTATATCCCTGTTCCCCAGTGTGTCCCCCTCTAT
The DNA here is from genome assembly GCF_044704955.1 of Pristiophorus japonicus. Taxonomy (NCBI): domain Eukaryota; kingdom Metazoa; phylum Chordata; class Chondrichthyes; family Pristiophoridae; genus Pristiophorus; species Pristiophorus japonicus. Next base: position 94,537,488 of record NC_091996.1, read on the forward strand.
ATCTCTGTTCCCCAGTGTGTCCCCCTCTATATCCCTGTTCCCCAGTGTGTCCCCTCTATATCCCTGTTCCCCAATGTGTCCCCCTCTATATCCCTGTTCCCCAGTGTGTCCCCCTCTATATCCCTGATCCCCAGTGTGTCCCCCTCTATATCCCTGTTCCCCAGTGTGTCCCCCTCTATATCTCTGTTCCCCAGTGTGTCCTCCTCTATATCCCTGTTCCAACGTGTGTCCCCTCTATATCCCTGTTCCCCAGTGTGTCCCCCTCTATATCCCTGTTCCCCAGTGTGCCCCTCTTTATCCCTGTTCCCCCAGTGTGTCCCCTCTATATCCCTGTTCCCCAATGTGTCCCCCTCTATATCCCTGTTCCCCAGTGTGTCCCTCTCTACATCCCTGTTCACCCAGTGTGTCCCCTCTACATCCCCCTGTTCCCCAGTGTGTCCCCTCTATATCCCTGTTCCCCAGTGTGTCCCCTCTATATCCCCCTGTTCCCCAGTGTGTCCCCTCTATATCCCTGTTCCCCAGTGTGTCCATCTCTATATCCCTGTTCCCCAGTGTGTTTCCCTCTATATCCCTGTTCCCCAGTGTGTCCCCTCTATATCCCTGTTCCCCAGTGTGCCCCCTCTATATCCCTGTTCCCCAGTGTGTCCCCTCTATATCCCTGTTCCCCAGTGTGTCCCCCTCTATATCCCTGTTCCCCAGTGTGTCCCCTCTATATCCCTGTTCCCCATTGTGTCCCCTCTATATCCCTGTTCCCCAGTGTGTCCCCTCTATATCCCCCTGTTCCCCAGTGTGTCTCCTCGATATCCCTGTTCACCAGTGTATCCCCTCTATATCCCTGTTCCCCAGTGTGTCCCCTCTATATCCCTGTTCCCCAGTGTGCCCCCTCTATATCCCTGTTCCCCAGTGTGCCCCCTCTATATCCCTGATCCCCAGTGTGTCCCCCTCTATATCCCTGTTCCCCAGTGTGTCCCCCTCTATATCCCTGTTCCCCAGTGTTTCCCTCTATAAACCTGTTCCCCAGTGTGTCCCCTCTATATCCCTGTTCCCCAGTGTGTCCCCCTCTATATCCCTGTTCCCCCAGTGTGTCTCCTCTACATCCCTGTTCCCCAGTGTGTCCCCTCTATATCCCCCTGTTCCCCAGTGTGTCTCCTCTATAGCCCTGTTCCCCAGTATGTTACCGTCTATATCCCTGTTCCCCAGTATGTTACGCTCTATATCCCTGTTCCCCAGTGTGTCCCCTCTATATCCCTGTTCCCCAGAATGTCCCCTCTATATCTCTTCCCCAGTGCGTTCCCCTCTATATCCCTGTTCCCCTAGTGTGTCCCTCTATATCCCCCTGTTCCTCAGTGTGTCTCCTCTATATCCCTCTGTTCCCCAGTGTGTCCCCTCTATATCCCTCTGTTCCCCAGTGTGTCCGCTCTATATCCCTATTCCCCAGTGTGCCCCCTCTATATCCCTGTTCCTCAGTGTGTCCCCTCTATATCCCTCTGTTCCCCAGTGTGCCTCCCCTATATCCCTCTGTTCCCCAGTGTGTCCCCTCTATATCCCTGTTCCCCAGTGTGTCCCCTCTATAAACCTGTTCCCCAATGTGTCCCTTCTATATCCCTGTTCCCCAGTGTGTCCGCTCTATATCTCTGTTCCCCAAGTGTGCCCCCTCTATATCCCTGTTCCTCAGTGTGTCCCCTCTATATCCCTCTGTTCCCCAGTGTGCCTCCTCTATATCCCTCTGTTCCCCAGTGTGTCCCCTCTATATCCCTGTTCCCCAGTGTGTCCCCTCTATATCCCTGTTTCCCAGTGTGTCCCCTCTATATCCCTGTTCCCCAGTGTGTCCCCTCTTTATCCCTGTTCCCGAGTGTGCCCCCTCTATATCCCCCTGTTCCCCAGTGTGTCCCCTCTATATCCCCCTGTTCCCCAGTGTGCCCCTCTATATCCCTGTTCCCCCAGTGTGTCCCATCTATATCCCTGTTCCCCAGTGTGTCCCCTCTATATCCCTGTTCCCCAGTGTGTCCCCTCTATATCCCCCTGTTCCCCAGTGTGTCTCCTCTATATCCCTGTTCACCAGTGTATCCCCTCTATATCCCTGTTCCCCAGTGTGTCCCCCTCTATATCCCTGTTCCCCAGTGTGTCCCCTCTATAAACCTGTTCCCTAGTGTGTCCCCTCTATATCCCTGTTCCCCAGTGTGTCCCCCTCTATATCCCTGTTCCCCCAGTGTGTCCCCTCTACATCCCTGTTCCCCAGTGTGTCCCCTCTATATCCCCCTGTTCCCCAGTGTGTCTCCTCTATAGCCCTGTTCCCCAGTATGTTACCGTCTATATCCCTGTTCCCCAGTATGTTACGCTCTATATCCCTGTTCCCCAGTGTGTCCCCTCTATATCCCTGTTCCCCAGAATGTCCCCTCTATATCTCTTCCCCAGTGCGTTCCCCTCTATATCCCTGTTCCCCTAGTGTGTCCCCTCTATATCCCCCTGTTCCTCAGTGTGTCTCCTCTATATCCCTCTGTTCCCCAGTGTGTCCCCTCTATATCCCTCTGTTCCCCAGTGTGTCCGCTCTATATCCCTATTCCCCAGTGTGCCCCCTCTATATCCCTGTTCCTCAGTGTGTCCCCTCTATATCCCTCTGTTCCCCAGTGTGCCTCCTCTATATCCCTCTGTTCCCCAGTGTGTCCCCTCTATATCCCTGTTCCCCAGTGTGTCCCCTCTATAAACCTGTTCCCCAATGTGTCCCTTCTATATCCCTGTTCCCCAGTGTGTCCGCTCTATATCTCTGTTCCCCAAGTGTGCCCCCTCTATATCCCTGTTCCTCAGTGTGTCCCCTCCATATCCCTCTGTTCCCCAGTGTGCCTCCTCTATATCCCTCTGTTCCCCAGTGTGTCCCCTCTATATCCCTGTTCCCCAGTGTGTCCCCTCTATATCCCTGTTTCCCAGTGTGTCCCCTCTATATCCCTGTTCCCCAGTGTGTCCCCTCTTTATCCCTGTTCCCGAGTGTGCCCCCTCTATATCCCCCTGTTCCCCAGTGTGTCCCCTCTATATCCCCCTGTTCCCCAGTGTGTCCCCTCTATATCCCCCTGTTCCCGAGTGTGTCCCCCTCTATATCCCCCTGTTCCCGAGTGTGTCCCCTCTATATCCCCCTGTTCCCCAGTGTGTCCCCTCTATATCCCTGTTCCCCAGTGTGTCCCCTCTATATCCCCCTGTTCCCGAGTGTGTCCCCCTCTATATCCCCCTGTTCCCGAGTGTGTCCCCTCTTTATCCCTCTGTTCCCCAGTGTGTCCCCTCTATAAACCTGTTCCCCAATGTGTCCCCTCTATATCCCAGTTTCCAAGTGTGCCCCCTCTATATCCCTGTTTCCCAGTGTGCCCCCTCTATATCCCTGTTCCCCAGTGTGTCCCCTCTATATCACTGTTCCCCAGTGTGTCCCCTCTATATCCCTGTTCCCCAGTGTGTCCCCTCTATATCCCTGTTCCCCAGTGTGTTCCCTCTATATCTCTGTTCCCCAGTGTGTCCCCTCTATATCCCTGTTCCCCCAGTGTGCCCCCTCTGTATCCCTGTTCCCCAGTGTGCCCCTCTATATCCCTCTGTTCCCCAGTGTGTCCCCTCTATAAACCTGCTCCCCAATGTGTCCCCTCTATATCCCTGTTCCCCAGTGCGTCCCCTCTATATCCCCCTGTTCCCCAGTGTGTCTCCTCTATAGCCCTGTTCCCCAGTATGTTACCCTCTATATCCCTGTTCCCCAGTATGTTACCCTCTATATCCCTGTTCCCCAGTGTGTCCCCTCTATATCCCTGTTCCCCAGTATCTCCCCTCTATATCTCTTCCCCAGTGCGTTCCCCTCTATATCCCTGTTCCCCTAGTGTGTCCCCTCTATATCCCTGTTCCTCAGTGTGTCTCCTCTATATCCCTCTGTTCACCATGTGTCCCCTCTATATCCCTCTGTTCCCCAGTGTGTCCGCTCTATATCCCTATTCCCCAGTGTGCCCCCTCTATATCCCCCAGTTCCCCAGTGTGTCCGCTCTATATCTCTGTTCCCCAGTATGTGCGCTCTATTTCCCTGTTCCCCCAGTGTGTCCGCTCTATATCCCTGTTCCCCCAGTGTGCCCCCTCTATATCCCTGTTTCCCAGTGTGTCCCCTCTATATCCCTATTCCCCAGTGTGCCCCTCTATATCCCTCTGTTCCCCAGTGTGTCCCCTCTATAAACCTGTTCCCCAATGTGCCCCCTCTATATCCCTGTTTCCCAGTGTGCCCCCTCTATATCCCTGTTCCCCAATGTGTCCCCTCTATATCCCTGTTCCCCAGTGTGTCCCCTCTATATCCCTGTTCCCCAGTGTGTCCCTTCTATATCTCTGTTCCCCAGTGTGTCCCCTCTATATCCCTGTTCCCCAAGTGTGCCCCCTCTATATCCCTGTTCCCCAGTGTGCCCCTCTATATCCCTCTGTTCCCCAGTGTGTCCCCTCTATAAACCTGTTCCCCAATGTGTCCCTTCTATATCCCTGTTCCCCAGTGTGTCCGCTCTATATTCCTGTTCCCCCAGTGTGCCCCCTCTATATCCCTGTTCCTCAGTGTGTCCCCTCTATATCCCTCTGTTCCCCAGTGTGCCTCCTCTATATCCCTCTGTTCCCCAGTGTGTCCCCTCTATATCCCTGTTCCCCAGTGTGTCCCCTCTATATCCCCTTGTTCCCCAGTGTGTCCCCTCTATATCACACTGTTCCCGAGTGTGTCCCCCTCTATATCCCCCTGTTCCCGAGTGTGCCCCGTCTATATCCCCCTGTTCCCGAGTGTGCCCCCTCTATATCCCCCTGTTCCCCAGTGTGTCCCCTCTATATCCCTGTTCCCCAGTGTGTCCCCTCTATATCCCTGTTCCCCAGTGTGTCTCCTCTATATCCCTGTTCCCGTGTGTGTCCCCTCTATATCTCTTCCCCAGTGTGTCCCTTCTATATCTCTGTTCCCCAGTGTGTCCCCCTCTATATCCCTGTTCCCCAGTGTGCCCCCTCTATATCCCTGTTCCCGTGTATGTCCCCTCTATATCTCTTCCCCAGTGTGTCCCTTCTATATCTCTGTTCCCCAGTGTGTCCCCTCTATATCCCTGTTCCCCAGTGTGCCCCCTCTATAACCCTGTTCCCCAGTGTGCCCTCTACATCCCTGTTCCCCAGTGTGCCCCTCTATATCCCCCAGTTCCTCAGTGTGTCCGCTCTATATCTCTGTTCCCCTGTGTGTTCGCTCTATATCCCTGTTCCCCCAGTGTGCCCCCTCTATATCCCTGTTCCCCAGTGTGTCCCCTCTATATCCCTGTTCCCCAGTGTGTCCCCTCTATATCCCCCAGTTCCTCAGTGTGTCCCCTCTATAAACCTGTTCCCCAATGTGTCCCCGCTATATCCCTGTTCCCCAGTGTGTCCCCTCTATATCCCTGTTCCCCAGTGTGTCCTCCTCTATATCCCTCTGTTCCACAGTGTGTCCCCACTATATCCCTGCTCCCCAGTGTGTCCCCTCTATATCTCTGTTCCCCAGTGTGTCCTCCTCTATATCCCTGTTCCAAAGTGTGTCCCCTCTATATCCCTGTTCCCCAGTGTGTCCCCCTCTATATCCCTGTTCCCTAGTCTTCCCCTCTATATCCCTGTTCCCCCAGTGTGTCCCCTCTATATCCCTGTTCCCCAGTGTGTCCCCCTCTATATCCCTGTTCCCCAGTGTGTCCACTCTATATCCCTGTTCCCAGTGTGTCCCCCTTATATCCCTGTTCACCCAGTGTGTCCCATCTATATCCCCCTGTTCCCCAGTGTGTCCCCTCTATATCCCTGTTCCCCAGTGTGTCCCCTCTATATCCCCCTGTTCCCCAGTGTGTCTCCTCTATATCTCTGTTCCCCCAGTGTGTCCCCCTCTATATCCCCCTGTTCCCCAGTGTGTCTCCTCTTTATCCCTGTTCACCAGTGTATCCCCTCTATATCCCTGTTCCCCAGTGTGCCCCCTCTATATTCCTGTTCCCCAGTGTGCCCCCTCTATATCCCTGATCCCCAGTGTGCCCCCTCTGTATCCCTGTTCCCCAGTGTGTCCCCCTCTATATCCCTGTTCCCCAGTGTGTCCCCTCTATATCCCTGTTCCCCAATGTGTCCCCGCTATATCCCTGTTCCCCAGTGTGTCCCCTCTATATCCCTGTTCCCCAGTGTGCCTCCTCTATATCCCTCTGTTCCACAGTGTGTCCCCACTATATCCCTGCTCCCCAGTGTGTCCCCTCTATATCTCTGTTCCCCAGTGTGTCCTCCTCTATATCCCTGTTCCAAAGTGTGTCCCCTCTATATCCCTGTTCCCCAGTGTGTCCCCCTCTATATCCCTGTTCCCTAGTCTGCCCCTCTATATCCCTGTTCCCCCAGTGTGTCCCCTCTATATCCCTGTTCCCCAGTGTGTCCCCCTCTATATCCCTGTTCCCCAGTGTGTCCACTCTATATCCCTGTTCCCAGTGTGTCCCCCTTATATCCCTGTTCACCCAGTGTGTCCCATCTATATCCCCCTGTTCCCCAGTGTGTCCCCTCTATATCCCTGTTCCCCAGTGTGTCCCCTCTATATCCCCCTGTTCCCCAGTGTGTCTCCTCTATATCTCTGTTCCCCCAGTGTGTCCCCCTCTATATCCCCCTGTTCCCCAGTGTGTCTCCTCTTTATCCCTGTTCACCAGTGTATCCCCTCTATATCCCTGTTCCCCAGTGTGCCCCCTCTATATTCCTGTTCCCCAGTGTGCCCCCTCTATATCCCTGATCCCCAGTGTGCCCCCTCTGTATCCCTGTTCCCCAGTGTGTCCCCCTCTATATCCCTGTTCCCCAGTGTGTCCCCTCTATATCCCTGTTCCCCAATGTGTCCCCGCTATATCCCTGTTCCCCAGTGTGTCCCCTCTATATCCCTGTTCCCCAGTGTGCCTCCTCTATATCCCTCTGTTCCCCAGTGTGTCCCCTCTATATCCCTGCTCCCCAGTGTGTCCCCTCTATATCTCTGTTCCCCAGTGTGTCCTCCTCTATATCCCTGTTCCAAAGTGTGTCCTCTCTATATCCCTGTTCCCCAGTGTGTCCCCCTCTATATCCCTGTTCCCTAGTGTGCCCCTCTATATCCCTGTTCCCCCAGTGAGTCCCCTCTATATCCCTGTTCCCCAGTGTGTCCCCCTCTATATTCCTGTTCCCCAGTGTGTCCACTCTATATCCCTGTTCCCAGTGTGCCCCCTTATATCCCTGTTCACCCAGTGTGTCCCCTCTATATCCCCCTGTTCCCCAGTGTGTCCCCTCTATATCCCTGTTCCCCAGTGTGTCCCCTCTATATCCCCCTGTTCCCCAGTGTGTCTCCTCTATATCCCTGTTCCCCCAGTGTGTCCCCTCTATATCCCCCTGTTCCCCAGTGTGTCTCCTCTATATCCCTGTTCACCAGTGTATCCCCTCTATATCCCTGTTCCCCAGTGTGCCCCCTCTATATTCCTGTTCCCCAGTGTGCCCCCTCTATATCCCTGATCCCCAGTGTGTCTCCCTCTATATCCCTGTTCCCCAGTGTGTCCCCCTCTATATCCCTGTTCCCCAGTGTGTCCCCTCTATAAACCTGTTCCCCAGTGTGTCCCCTCTATATCCCTCTGTTCCCCAGTGTGCCTCCTCTATATCCCTCTGTTCCCCAGTGTGTCCCCTCTATATCCCTGTTCCCCAGTGTGTCCCCTCTATAAACCTGTTCCCCAATGTGTCCCTTCTATATCCCTGTTCCCCAGTGTGTCCGCTCTATATCTCTGTTCCCCAAGTGTGCCCCCTCTATATCCCTGTTCCTCAGTGTGTCCCCTCTATATCCCTCTGTTCCCCAGTGTGCTTCCTCTATATCCCTCTGTTCCCCAGTGTGTCCCCTCTATATCCCTGTTCCCCAGTGTGTCCCCTCTATATCCCTGTTTCCCAGTGTGTCCCCTCTATATCCCTGTTCCCCAGTGTGTCCCCTCTATATCCCTGTTCCCGAGTGTGCCCCCTCTATATCCCCCTGTTCCCCAGTGTGTCCCCTCTATAGCCCCCTGTTCCCCAGTGTGTCCCCTCTATATCCCCCTGTTCCCGAGTGTGTCCCCCTCTATTTCCCCCTGTTCCCGAGTGTGTCCCCTCTATATCCCCCTGTTCCCCAGTGTGTCCCCTCTATATCCCTGTTCCCTAGTGTGTCCCCTCTATATCCCCCTGTTCCCGAGTGTGTCCCCCTCTATATCCCCCTGTTCCCGAGTGTGTCCCCTCTTTATCCCCCTGTTCCCCAGTGTGTCCCCTCTATATCCCTATTCCTCAGTGTGCCCCTCTATATCCCTCTGTTCCCCAGTGTGTCCCCTCTATAAACCTGTTCCCCAATGTGTCCCCTCTATATCCCAGTTTCCCAGTGTGCCCCCTCTATATCCCTGTTTCCCAGTGTGCCCCCTCTATATCCCTGTTCCCCAGTGTGTCCCCTCTATATCACTATTCCCCAGTGTGTCCCCTCTATATCCCTGTTCCCCAGTGTGTCCCCTCTATATCCCTGTTCCCCAGTGTGTTCCCTCTATATCTCTGTTCCCCAGTGTGTCCCCTCTATATCCCTGTTCCCCCAGTGTGCCCCCTCTATATCCCTGTTCCCCAGTGTGCCCCTCGATATCCCTCTGTTCCCCAGTGTGTCCCCTCTATAAACCTGTTCCCCAATGTGTCCCCTCTATATCCCTGTTCCCCAGTGCGTCCCCTCTATATCCCTGTTCCCCAGTGTGTCCCCTCTATATCCTTGTTCCCCAGTGTGTCCCCTCTATATGCCTGTTCCCCAGTGCGTCCCCTCTATATCCCTGTTCCCCAGTGCGTCCCCTCTATATCCCTGTTCCCCCAGTGTGCCCCCTCTATATCCCTGTTCCCCAGTGTGTCCCCTCTATATCCTTGTTCCCCAGTGTGTCCCCTCTATATCCCTCTGTTCCCCAGTGTGTCCCCTCTACAAACCTGTTCCCCAGTGTGTCCCCTCTATATCCCTGTTCCCCAGTGTGTCCCCCTCTATATCCCTGTTCCCCCAGTGTGTCCCCTCTATATCCCTCTGTTCCCCAGTGTGTCTCCTCTATAGCCCTGTTCCCCAGTGTGTTACCCTCTATATCCCTGTTCCCCAGTATGTTACCCTCTATATCCCTGTTCCCCAGTGTATCCCCTCTATATCCCTGTTCCCCAGTATCTCCCCTCTATATCTCTTCCCCAGTGCGTTCCCCTCTATATCCCTGTTCCCCTAGTGTGTCCTCTCTATATCCCTGTTCCTCAGTGTGTCTCCTCTATATCTCTCTGTTCCCCAGTGTGTCCCCTCTATATCCCTCTGTTCTCCAGTGTGTCCGCTCTATATCCCTATTCCCCAGTGTGCCCCCTCTATATCCCCCAGTTCCCCAGTGTGTCCGCTCAATATCTCTGTTCCCCAGTATGTCCGCTCTATTTCCCTGTTCCCCCAGTGTGTCCGCTCTATATCCCTGTTCCCCCAGTGTGCCCCCTCTATATCCCTGTTTCCCAGTGTGTCCCCTCTATATCCCTATTCCCCAGTGTGCCCCTCTATATCCCTCTGTTCCCCAGTGTGTCCCCTCTATAAACCTGTTCCCCAATGTGTCCCCTCTATATCCCTGTTTCCCAGTATTCCCCCTCTATAGCCCTGTTCCCCAATGTGTCCCCTCTATATCCCTGTTCCCCAATGTGTCCCCTCTATATCCCAGTTTCCCAGGGTGTCCCCTCCATATCCCTGTTTCCCAGTGTGCCCCCTCCATATCCCTGTTCCCCAGTGTATCACCTCTATATCCCTGTTCCCCAGTCTGTCCCCTCTATATCCTTGTTCCCCAGTGTGTCCCCTCGATATCCCTCTGTTCCCCAGTGTGTCCCCTCTATAAACCTGTTCCCCAGTGTGTCCCCTCTATAATCCCTGTTCCCCAGTGTGTTCCCCTCTATATCCCTGTTCCCCCAGTGTGTCCCCTCTACATCCCTGTTCCCCAGTGTGTCCCCTCTATATCCCCCTGTTCCCCAGTGTGTCTCCTCTATATCCCTGTTCACCAGTGTGCCCCCTCTATATCCCTGTTCCCCAGTGTGTATCCTCTATAGCCCTGTTCCCCAGTATGTTACCCTCTATATCCCTGTTCCCCAGTGTGTCCCCTCTATAAACCTGTTCCCCAGTGTGTCCCCTCTATATCCCCCTGTTCCCCAGTGAGTCCTTTCTATATCCCCCTGTTCCCCAGTGTGTCCCCTCTATATCCCTGTTCCCCAGTGTGTCCCCTCTATATCCCCCTGTTCCCGAGTGTGTCCCCCTCTATATGCCTGTTCCCCAGTGTGTCCGCTCTATATACCTGTTCCCCAGTGTGCCCCCTCTATATCCCCCTGTTCCCGAATGTGTCCCCCTCTATATCCCTGTTTCCCAGTGTGTCCCCTCTATATCCCCCTGTTCCCGAGTGTGTCCACCTCTATATACCTGTTCCCCAGTGTACCCACTCTATATCTCTGTTCCCCAGTGTGTCCCCTCTATATCCCCCTATTCCCCAGTGTGTCCCCCTCTATATCCCCCTGTTCCCCAGTGTGTCCCCCTCTATATCCCTGTTCCCCAGTGTGCCCCCTCTATATCCCCCTGTTCCCCAGTGTGCCCCCTCTATATCCCTGTTCCCCAGTGTGTCCCCTCTATATCCCCCTATTCCCCAGTGTGTCCCCCTCTATATCCCCCTATTCCCCAGAGTGTCCCCCTCTATATCCCCCTGCTACCCAGTGTGTCCCCCTCTATATCCCTGTTCCCCAGTGTGCCCCCTCTATATCCCCCTGTTCCCCAGTGTGCCCCCTCTATATCCCTGTTCTCCAGTGTGCCCGCTCTATATCCCTGTTCTCCAGTGTGTCCCCCTCTATATCCCTGTACCCAGTGTGCCCCCTCTATATCCCCCTGTTCCCCAGTGTGCCCCCTCTATATCCCTGTTCCCCAGTGTGTCCCCTCTATATCCCTGTTCCCCAGTGTGTCCCCTCTATATCCCCTGTTCCCGAGTGTGTCCCCCTCTATATGCCTGTTCCCTAGTGTGTCCGCTCTATATACCTGTTCCCCAGTGTGCCCCCTCTATATCACCCTGTTCCCGAGTGTGTCCCCCTCTATATCCCTGTTCCCCAGTGTGTCCCCTCTATATCCCCCTGTTCCCGAATGTGTCCCCCTCTATATCCCTGTTTCCCAGTGTGTCCCCTCTATATCCCCCTGTTCCGAGTGTGTCCACCTCTATATAGCTGTTCCCCAGTGTACCCACTCTATATCTCTGTTCCCCAGTGTGTCCCCTCTATATCCCCCTATTCCCCAGTGTGTCCCCCTCTATATCCCCCTGTTCCCCAGTGTGTCCCCCTCTATATCTCTGTTCCCCAGTGTGCCCCCTCTATATCCCCCTGTTCCCCAGTGTGCCCCCTCTATATCCCTGTTCCCCAGTGTGTCCCCTCTCTCTCCCCCTATTCCCCAGTGTGTCCCCCTCTATATCCCCTGTTCCCGAGTGTGTCCCCCTCTATATGCCTGTTCCCTAGTGTGTCCGCTCTATATACCTGTTCCCCAGTGTGCCCCCTCTATATCACCCTGTTCCCGAGTGTGTCCCCCTCTATATCCCTGTTCCCCAGTGTGTCCCCTCTATATCCCCCTGTTCCCGAATGTGTCCCCCTCTATATCCCTGTTTCCCAGTGTGTCCCCTCTATATCCCCCTGTTCCCGAGTGTGTCCACCTCTATATAGCTGTTCTCCAGTGTGTCCCCCTCTATATCCCTGTACCCAGTGTGCCCCCTCTATATCCCCCTGTTCCCCAGTGTGCCCCCTCTATATCCCTGTTCCCCAGTGTGTCCCCTCTATATCCCTGTTCCCCAGTGTGTCCCCTCTATATCCCCTGTTCCCGAGTGTGTCCCCCTCTATATGCCTGTTCCCTAGTGTGTCCGCTCTATATACCTGTTCCCCAGTGTGCCCCCTCTATATCACCCTGTTCCCGAGTGTGTCCCCCTCTATATCCCTGTTCCCCAGTGTGTCCCCTCTATATCCCCCTGTTCCCGAATGTGTCCCCCTCTATATCCCTGTTTCCCAGTGTGTCCCCTCTATATCCCCCTGTTCCCGAGTGTGTCCACCTCTATATAGCTGTTCCCCAGTGTACCCACTCTATATCTCTGTTCCCCAGTGTGTCCCCTCTATATCCCCCTATTCCCCAGTGTGTCCCCCTCTATATCCCCCTGTTCCCCAGTGTGTCCCCCTCTATATCTCTGTTCCCCAGTGTGCCCCCTCTATATCCCCCTGTTCCCCAGTGTGCCCCCTCTATATCCCTGTTCCCCAGTGTGTCCCCTCTCTCTCCCCCTATTCCCCAGTGTGTCCCCCTCTATATCCCCCTATTCCCCAGTGTGTCCCCCTCTATATCCCCCTGCTACCCAGTGTGTCCCCCTCTATATCCCTGTTCCCCAGTGTGCCCCCTCTATATCCCCCTGTTCCCCAGTGTGCCCCCTCTATATCCCTGTTCTCCAGTGTGCCCGCTCTATATCCCTGTTCTCCAGTGTGTCCCCCTCTATATCCCTGTACCCAGTGTGCGCCCTCTATATCCCCCTGTTCCCCAGTGTGCCCCCTCTATATCCCTGTTCCCCAGTGTGTCCCCTCTATATCCCTGTACCCCAGTGTGTCCCCTCTATATCTCTGTTCCCCAGTGTGTCCCCCTCTATATCCCTGTTCCCCAGTGTGTCCCCTCTATATCCCCCTATTCCCCAGTGTGTCCCCCTCTATATCCATCAGTTCCCCAGTGTGTCCCCCTCTATATCCCTGTTCCGGAGTGTGTCCCCTCTATATCCCCCTGTTCCCCAGTGTGTCCCCTCTATATCCCTGTTCCCCAGTGTGTCCCCTCTATATCCCCCTGTTCCCCAGTGTGTCTCCTCTATATCCCTGTTCCCCCAGTGTGTCCTCTCTATATCCCCCTGTTCCCCAGTGTGTCCCCCTCTATATCCCTGTTCCCCATTGTGTCCCCCTCTATATCCCTGTTCCCCAGTGTGTCCCATCTATATCCCTGTTCCCCAGTGTGCCCCCTCTATATCCCTGTTCCCCAGTGTGTCCCCTCTATATCCCTGTTCCCCAGTGTGTCCCCCTCTATATCCCTGTTCCCCAGTGTGTCCCCTCTATATCCCCCTGTTCCCCAGTGTGTCCCCGCTATATCCCTGTTCCCCAGCGTGTCCCCTCTATATCCCTGTTCCCCAGTGTGTCCTCCTCTATATCCCTGTTCCCCAGTGTGTGTCCCTCTATATCCCTGTTCCCCAGTGTGTCCCTTCTATATCTCTGTTCCCCAGTGTGTCCCCCTCTATATCCCTGTTCCCCAGTGTGCCCCCTCTATAACCCTGTTCCCCAGTGTGTCCCCTCTATATCCCTGTTCCCCAATGTGTCCCCTCTATATCCCAGTTTCCCAGGGTGTCCCCTCTATATCCCTGTTTCCCAGTGTGCCCCCTCTATATCCCTGTTCCCCAGTGTGTCCCCTCTATATCCCTGTTCCCCAGTGTGTCCCCGCTATATCCCTGTTCCCCAGCATGTCCCCTCTATATCCCTGTTCCCCAGTGTGTCCCCCTCGATATCCCTGTTCCCCAGTGTGTCCCCCTCTATATCCCTGTTCCCCAGTGTGCCCTCTATATCCCTGTTCCCCAGTGTGCCCCTCTATATCCCCCATTTCCTCAGTGTGTCCGCTCTATATCTCTGTTCTCCTTTGTGTCCGCTCTATATCCCTGTTCCCCCAGTGTGCCCCATCTATATCCCTGTTCCCCAGTGTGTCCCCTCTATAACCCTGTTCCCCAGTGTGTCCCCTCTATATCCCCCAGTTCCTCAGTGTGTCCCCTCTATAAACCTGTTCCCCAATGTGTCCCCGCTATAACCCTGTTCCCCAGTATGTCCCCTCTATATCCCTGTTCCCCAGTGTGCCTCCTCTATATCCCTCTGTTCCCCAGTGTGTCCCCTCTATATCCCTGCTCCCCAGTGTGTCCCCTCTATATCTCTGTTCCCCAGTGTGTCCTCCTCTATATCCCTGTTCCAAAGTGTGTCCCCTCTATATCCCTGATCCCCAGTGTGTCCCCCTCTATATCCCTGTTCCTCAGTGTGTCCCCATCTATATCCCTGTTCCCCAGTGTGTCCCCTCTATATCCCTGTTCCCCAGTGTGTCCCCCTCTATATCCCTGTTCCCCAGTGTACCCCCTCTATATCCCTGTTCCCCAGTGTGTCCCCTCTATATCCCTGTTCCACAGTGTGTCCCCCTCTATATCCCTGTTCCCCAGTGTGTCCCCTCTATATCCCCCTGTTCCCCAGTGTGCCCCCTATATCCCTGTTCCCCAGTGTGTCCCCTCTATATCCCTGTTCCCCAGTGTGTCCCCTCAATATCCCTGTTCCCCAGTGTGTCTCCTCTATATCCCTGTTCCCGAGTGTGTCCCCTCTATATCTCTACCCCAGTGTGTCCTCCTCGATATCCCTGTTCCCCAGTGTGTCCCCCTCTATATCCCTGTTCCCCAATGTGTCCCCGCTATATCCCTGTTCCCCAGTGTGTTCCCTCTATATCCCTGTTCCCCAGTGTGCCTCCTCTATATCCCTCTGTTCCCCAGTGTGTCCCCTCTATATCCCTGTTTCCCAGTGTGCCCCCTCTATATCCCTGTTCCCCAGTGTGTCCCCTCTATATCACTGTTCCCCAGTGTGTCCCCTCTATACCCCTGTTCCCCAGTGTGTCCTCCTCTATATCCCTGTTCCAACGTGTGTCCCCTCTATATCCCTGTTCCCCAGTGTGTCCCCCTCTATATCCCTGTTCCCCCAGTGTGCCGCCTCTATATCCCTGTTCCCCAGTGTGCCCCTCTATATCCCTCTGTTCCCCAGTGTGTCCCCTCTATAAACCTGTTCCCCAATGTGTCCCCTCTTTATCCCTGTTCCCCAGTGCGTCCCCTCTATATCCCTGTTCCCCAGTGTGTCCCCTCTATATCCTTGTTCCCCAGTGTGACCCCTCTATATCCCTGTTCCCCAGTGCGTCCCCTCTATATCCCTGTTCCCCAGTGCGTCCCCTCTATATCCCTGTTCCCCCAGTGTGCCCCCTCTATATCCCTGTTCCCCAGTGTGTCCCCTCTATATCCTTGTTCCCCAGTGTGTCCCCTCTATATCCCTCTGTTCCCCAGTGTGTCCCCTCTATAAACCTGTTCCCCAGTGTGTCCCCTCTATATCCCTGTTCCCCAGTGTGTCCCCCTCTATATCCCTGTTCCCCAGTATGTTGCCCTCTATATCCCTGTTCCCCAGTGTGTCCCCTCTATATCCCTGTTCCCCAGTATCTCCCCTCTATATCTCTTCCCCAGTGCGTTCCCCTCTATATCCCTGTTCCCCTAGTGTGTCCCGTCTATATCCCTGTTCCTCAGTGTGTCTCCTCTATATCTCTCTGTTCCCCAGTGTGTCCCCTCTATTTCCCTCTGTTCCCCAGTGTGTCTGCTCTATATCCCTATTCCCCAGTGTGCCCCCTCTATATCCCCCAGTTCCCCAGTGTGTCCGCGCTATATCTCTGTTCCCCAGTATGTCCGCTCTATTTCCCTGTTCCCCCAGTGTGTCCGCTCTATATCCCTGTTCCCCCAGTGTGCCCCCTCTATATCCCTGTTTCCCAGTGTGTCCCCTCTATATCCCTATTCCCCAGTGTGCCCCTCTATATCCCTCTGTTCCCCAGTGTGTCCCCTCTATAAACCTGTTCCCCAATGTGTCCCCTCTATATCCCTGTTTCCCAGTGTGCCCCCTCTATAGCCCTGTTCCCCAATGTGTCCCCTCTATATCCCTGCTCCCCAATGTGTCCCCTCTATATCCCAGTTTCCCAGGGTGTCCCCTCCATATCCCTGTTTCCCAGTGTGCCCCCTCTATATCCCTGTTCCCCAGTGTGTCCCCTCTATATCCCTGTTCCCCAGTGTGTCCCCTCTATATCCCTGTTCCCCAGTGTGTCCCCTCTATATCTCTGTTCCCCAGTGTGTCCCCTCTATATCCCTGTTCCCCAAGTGTGCCCCCTCTATATCCCTGTTCCCCAGTGTGCCCCTCTATATCCCTCTGTTCCCCAGTGTGTCCCCTCTATAAACCTGTTCCCCAATGTGTCCCTTCTATATCGCTGTTCCCCAGTGTGTCCGCTCTATATTCCTGTTCCCCCAGTGTGCCCCCTCTATATCCCTGTTCCTCAGTGTGTCCCCTCTATATCCCTCTGTTCCCCAGTGTGCCTCCTCTATATCCCTCTGTTCCCCAGTGTGTCCCCTCTATATCCCTGTTCCCCAATGTGTCCCCTCTATATCCCCCTGTTCTCCAGTGTGTCCCCTCTATATCACACTGTTCCCGAGTGTGTCCCCCTCTATATCCCCCTGTTCCCGAGTGTGTCCCCTCTATATCCCTGTTCCCCAGTGTGTCCGCTCTATATTCCTGTTCCCCCAGTGTGCCCCCTCTAT
This sequence comes from Pristiophorus japonicus, assembly GCF_044704955.1. Classification (NCBI taxonomy): domain Eukaryota; kingdom Metazoa; phylum Chordata; class Chondrichthyes; family Pristiophoridae; genus Pristiophorus; species Pristiophorus japonicus. Next base: position 94,553,879 of record NC_091996.1, read on the forward strand.
ATCCCTGTTCCCCAGTGTGTCCCCTCTATATCCCCCTATTCCCCAGTGTGTCCCCCTCTATATCCATCAGTTCCCCAGTGTGTCCCCCTCTATATCCCTGTTCCGGAGTGTGTCCCCTCTATATCCCCCTGTTCCCCAGTGTGTCCCCTCTATATCCCTGTTCCCCAGTGTGTCCCCTCTATATCCCCCTGTTCCCCAGTGTGTCCCCTCTATATCCCTGTTCCCCAGTGTGTCCCCTCTATATCCCCCTGTTCCCCAGTGTGTCTCCTCTATATCCCTGTTCCCCCAGTGTGTCCTCTCTATATCCCCCTGTTCCCCAGTGTGTCCCCCTCTATATCCCTGTTCCCCAGTGTGTCCCCCTCTATATCCCTGTTCCCCAGTGTGTCCCATCTATATCCCTGTTCCCCAGTGTGTCCGCTCTATATTCCTGTTCCCCCAGTGTGCCCCCTCTATATCCCTGTTCCCCCAGTGTGTCCTCTCTATATCCCCCTGTTCCCCAGTGTGCCCCCTCTATATCCCTGTTCCCCAGTGTGTCCCCTCTATATCCCCCTATTCCCCAGTGTGTCCCCCTCTATATCCATCAGTTCCCCAGTGTGTCCCCTTCTATATCCCTGTTCCGGAGTGTGTCCCCTCTATATCCCCCTGTTCCCCAGTGTGTCCCCTCTATATCCCTGTTCCCCAGTGTGTCCCCTCTATATCCCCCTGTTCCCCAGTGTGTCCCCTCTATATCCCTCTGTTCCCCAGTGTGCCTCCTCTATATCCCTCTGTTCCCCAGTGTGTCCCCTCTATATCCCTGTTCCCCAATGTGTCCCCTCTATATCCCCCTGTTCTCCAGTGTGTCCCCTCTATATCACACTGTTCCCGAGTGTGTCCCCCTCTATATCCCCCTGTTCCCGAGTGTGTCCCCTCTATATCCCTGTTCCCCAGTGTGTCCGCTCTATATTCCTGTTCCCCCAGTGTGCCCCCTCTATATCCCTGTTCCCCAGTGTGTCCCCTCTATATCCCCCTATTCCCCAGTGTGTCCCCCTCTATATCCATCAGTTCCCCAGTGTGTCCCCCTCTATATCCCTGTTCCGGAGTGTGTCCCCTCTATATCCCCCTGTTCCCCAGTGTGTCCCCTCTATATCCCTGTTCCCCAGTGTGTCCCCTCTATATCCCCCTGTTCCCCAGTGTGTCCCCTCTATATCCCTGTTCCCCAGTGTGTCCCCTCTATATCCCCCTGTTCCCCAGTGTGTCTCCTCTATATCCCTGTTCCCCCAGTGTGTCCTCTCTATATCCCCCTGTTCCCCAGTGTGTCCCCCTCTATATCCCTGTTCCCCAGTGTGTCCCCCTCTATATCCCTGTTCCCCAGTGTGTCCCATCTATATCCCTGTTCCCCAGTGTGCCCCCTCTATATCCCTGTTCCCCATTGTGTCCCCTCTATATCCCTGTTCCCCAGTGTGTCCCCCTCTATATCCCTGTTCCCCAGTGTGTCCCCTCTATATCCCCCTGTTCCCCAGTGTGTCCCCGCTATATCCCTGTTCCCCAGCGTGTCCCCTCTATATCCCTGTTCCCCAGTGTGTCCTCCTCTATATCCCTGTTCCCCAGTGTGTGTCCCTCTATATCCCTGTTCCCCAGTGTGTCCCTTCTATATCTCTGTTCCCCAGTGTGTCCCCCTCTATATCCCTGTTCCCCAGTGTGCCCCCTCTATAACCCTGTTCCCCAGTGTGTCCCCTCTATATCCCTGTTCCCCAATGTGTCCCCTCTATATCCCAGTTTCCCAGGGTATAACCCTCTATATCCCTGTTTCCCAGTGTGCCCCCTCTATATCCCTGTTCCTCAGTGTGTCCCCTCTATATCCCTGTTCCCCAGTGTGTCCCCGCTATATCCCTGTTCCCCAGCATGTCCCCTCTATATCCCTGTTCCCCAGTGTGTCACCCTCGATATCCCTGTTCCCCAGTGTGTCCCCCTCTATATCCCTGTTCCCCAGTGTGCCCTCTATATCCCTGTTCCCCAGTGTGCCCCTCTATATCCCTCTGTTCCTCAGTGTGTCCGCTCTATATCTCTGTTCTCCTTTGTGTCCGCTCTATATCCCTGTTCCCCCAGTGTGCCCCATCTATATCCCTGTTCCCCAGTGTGTCCCCTCTCTAACCCTGTTCCCCAGTGTGTCCCCTCTATATCCCCCAGTTCCTCAGTGTGTCCCCTCTATAAACCTGTTCCCCAATGTGTCCCCGCTAAAACCCTGTTCCCCAGTATGTCCCCTCTATATATCCCTGTTCCCCAGTGTGTCCCCTCTATATCACTATTCCCCAGTGTGTCCCCCTCTATATCCCCCTGTTCCCGAGTGTGTCCCCTCTATATCCCTGTTCCCCAGTGTGTCCGCTCTATATTCCTGTTCCCCCAGTGTGCCCCCTCTATATCCCTGTTCCGGAGTGTGTCCCCTCTATATCCCCCTGTTCCCCAGTGTGTCCCCTCTATATCCCTGTTCCCCAGTGTGTCCCCTCTATATCCCCCTGTTCCCCAGTGTGTCTCCTCTATATCCCTGTTCCCCCAGTGTGTCCTCTCTATATCCCCCTGTTCCCCAGTGTGTCCCCCTCTATATCCCTGTTCCCCAGTGTGTCCCCCTCTATATCCCTGTTCCCCAGTGTGTCCCATCTATATCCCTGTTCCCCAGTGTGCCCCCTCTATATCCCTGTTCCCCAGTGTGTCCCCTCTATATCCCTGTTCCCCAGTGTGTCCCCCTCTATATCCCTGTTCCCCAGTGTGTCCCCTCTATATCCCCCTGTTCCCCAGTGTGTCCCCGCTATATCCCTGTTCCCCAGCGTGTCCCCTCTATATCCCTGTTCCCCAGTGTGTCCTCCTCTATATCCCTGTTCCCCAGTGTGTGTCCCTCTATATCCCTGTTCCCCAGTGTGTCCCTTCTATATCTCTGTTCCCCAGTGTGTCCCCCTCTATATCCCTGTTCCCCAGTGTGCCCCCTCTATAACCCTGTTCCCCAGTGTGTCCCCTCTATATCCCTGTTCCCCAATGTGTCCCCTCTATATCCCAGTTTCCCAGGGTGTCCCCTCTATATCCCTGTTTCCCAGTGTGCCCCCTCTATATCCCTGTTCCTCAGTGTGTCCCCTCTATATCCCTGTTCCCCAGTGTGTCCCCGCTATATCCCTGTTCCCCAGCATGTCCCCTCTATATCCCTGTTCCCCAGTGTTATCCCCTCGATATCCCTGTTCCCCAGTGTGTCCCCCTCTATATCCCTGTTCCCCAGTGTGCCCTCTATATCCCTGTTCCCCAGTGTGCCCCTCTATATCCCCCATTTCCTCAGTGTGTCCGCTCTATATCTCTGTTCTCCTTTGTGTCCGCTCTATATCCCTGTTCCCCCAGTGTGCCCCATCTATATCCCTGTTCCCCAGTGTGTCCCCTCTATAACCCTGTTCCCCAGTGTGTCCCCTCTATATCCCCCAGTTCCTCAGTGTGTCCCCTCTATAAACCTGTTCCCCAATGTATCCCCGCTATAACCCTGTTCCCCAGTATGTCCCCTCTATATCCCTGTTCCCCAGTGTGTCCCCTCTATATCACTATTCCCCAGTGTGTCCCCGTCTATATCCCTGTTCCCCCAGTGTGTCCCCTCTATATCCCTCTGTTCCCCAGTGTGTCTCCTCTATAGCCCTGTTCCCCAGTGCGTCCCCTCTATATCCCTGTTCCCCAGTGTGTCCCCTCTATATCCTTGTTCCCCAGTGTGTCCCCTCTATATCCCTGTTCCCCAGTGCGTCCCCTCTATATCCCTGTTCCCCAGTGCGTCCCCTCTATATCCCTGTTCCCCCAGTGTGCCCCCTCTATATCCCTGTTCCCCAGTGTGTCCCCTCTATATCCTTGTTCCCCAGTGTGTCCCCTCTATATCCCTCTGTTCCCCAGTGTGTCCCCTCTACAAACCTGTTCCCCAGTGTGTCCCCTCTATATCCCTGTTCCCCAGTGTGTCCCCCTCTATATCCCTGTTCCCCCAGTGTGTCCCCTCTATATCCCTCTGTTCCCCAGTGTGTCTCCTCTATAGCCCTGTTCCCCAGTATTTTACCCTCTATATCCCTGTTCCCCAGTGTGTCCCCTCTATATCCCTGTTCCCCAGTATCTCCCCTCTATATCTCTTCCCCAGTGCGTTCCCCTCTATATCCCTGTTCCCCTAGTGTGTCCTCTCTATATCCCTGTTCCTCAGTGTGTCACCTCTATATCTCTCTGTTCCCCAGTGTGCCCCCTCTATATCCCTCTGTTCCCCAGTGTGTCCGCTCTATATCCCTATTCCCCAGTGTGCCCCCTCTATATCCCCCAGTTCCCCAGTGTGTCCGCTCAATATCTCTGTTCCCCAGTATGTCCGCTCTATTTCCCTGTTCCCCCAGTGTGTCCGCTCTATATCCCTGTTCCCCCAGTGTGCCCCCTCTATATCCCTGTTTCCCAGTGTGTCCCCTCTATATCCCTATTCCCCAGTGTGCCCCTCTATATCCCTCTGTTCCCCAGTGTGTCCCCTCTATAAACCTGTTCCCCAATGTGTCCCCTCTATATCCCTGTTTCCCAGTATGCCCCCTCTATAGCCCTGTTCCCCAATGTGTCCCCTCTATATCCCTGTTCCCCAATGTGTCCCCTCTATATCCCAGTTTCCCAGGGTGTCCCCTCCATATCCCTGTTTCCCAGTGTGCCCCCTCCATATCCCTGTTCCCCAGTGTATCACCTCTATATCCCTGTTCCCCAGTCAGTCCCCTCTATATCCTTGTTCCCCAGTGTGTCCCCTCGATATCCCTCTGTTCCCCAGTGTGTCCCCTCTATAAACCTGTTCCCCAGTGTGTCCCCTCTATAATCCCTGTTCCCCAGTGTGTTCCCCTCTATATCCCTGTTCCCCCAGTGTGTCCCCTCTACATCCCTGTTCCCCAGTGTGTCAGCTCTATATCCCCCTGTTCCCCAGTGTGTCTCCTCTATATCCCTGTTCACCAGTGTGCCCCCTCTATATCCCTGTTCCCCAGTGTGTATCCTCTATAGCCCTGTTCCCCAGTATGTTACCCTCTATATCCCTGTTCCCCAGTGTGTCCCCTCTATAAACCTGTTCCCCAGTGTGTCCCCTCTATATCCCCCTGTTCCCCAGTGAGTCCTTTCTATATCCCCCTGTTCCCCAGTGTGTCCCCTCTATATCCCTGTTCCCCAGTGTGTCCCCTCTATATCCCCCTGCTCCCGAGTGTGTCCCCCTCTATATGCCTGTTCCCCAGTGTGTCCGCTCTATATACCTGTTCCCCAGTGTGCCCCCTCTATATCACCCTGTTCCCGAGTGTGTCCCCCTCTATATCCCTGTTCCCCAGTGTGTCCCCTCTATATCCCCCTGTTCCCGAATGTGTCCCCCTCTATATCCCTGTTTCCCTGTGTGTCCCCTCTATATCCCCCTGTTCCCGAGTGTGTCCACCTCTATATACCTGTTCCCCAGTGTACCCACTCTATATCTCTGTTCCCCAGTGTGTCCCCTCTATATCCCCCTATTCCCCAGTGTGTCCCCCTCTATATCCCCCTGTTCCCCAGTGTGTCCCCCTCTATATCCCTGTTCCCCAGTGTGCCCCCTCTATATCCCCCTGTTCCCCAGTGTGCCCCCTCTATATCCCTGTTCCCCAGTGTGTCCCCTCTATATCCCCCTATTCCCCAGTGTGTCCCCCTCTATATCTCCCTATTCCCCAGTGTGTCCCCCTCTATATCCCCCTGCTACCCAGTGTGTCCCCCTCTATATCCCTGTTCCCCAGTGTGCCCCCTCTATATCCCCCTGTTCCCCAGTGTGCCCCCTCTATATCCCTGTTCTCCAGTGTGCCCGCTCTATATCCCTGTTCTCCAGTGTGTCCCCCTCTATATCCCTGTACCCAGTGTGCCCCCTCTATATCCCCCTGTTCCCCAGTGTGCCCCCTCTATATCCCTGTTCCCCAGTGTGTCCCCTCTATATCCCTGTACCCCAGTGTGTCCCCTCTATATCTCTGTTCCCCAGTGTGTCCCCCTCTATATCCCTGTTCCCCAGTGTGTCCCCTCTATATCCCCCTATTCCCCAGTGTGTCCCCCTCTATATCCATCAGTTCCCCAGTGTGTCCCCCTCTATATCCCTGTTCCGGAGTGTGTCCCCTCTATATCCCCCTGTTCCCCAGTGTGTCCCCTCTATATCCCTGTTCCCCAGTGTGTCCCCTCTATATCCCCCTGTTCCCCAGTGTGTCTCCTCTATATCCCTGTTCCCCCAGTGTGTCCTCTCTATATCCCCCTGTTCCCCAGTGTGTCCCCCTCTATATCCCTGTTCCCCAGTGTGTCCCCCTCTCTATCCCTGTTCCCCAGTGTGTCCCATCTATATCCCTGTTCCCCAGTGTGCCCCCTCTATATCCCTGTTCCCCAGTGTGTCCCCTCTATATCCCTGTTCCCCAGTGTGTCCCCCTCTATATCCCTGTTCCCCAGTGTGTCCCCTCTATATCCCCCTGTTCCCCAGTGTGTCCCCGCTATATCCCTGTTCCCCAGCGTGTCCCCTCTATATCCCTGTTCCCCAGTGTGTCCTCCTCTATATCCCTGTTCCCCAGTGTGTGTCCCCTCTATATCCCTGTTCCCCAGTGTGTCCCTTCTATATCTCTGTTCCCCAGTGTGTCCCCCTCTATATCCCTGTTCCCCAGTGTGCCCCCTCTATAACCCTGTTCCCCAGTGTGTCCCCTCTATATCCCTGTTCCCCAATGTGTCCCCTCTATATCACACTGTTCCCGAGTGTGTCCCCCTCTATATCCCCCTGTTCCCGAGTGTGTCCCCTCTATATCCCTGTTCCCCAGTGTGTCCGCTCTATATTCCTGTTCCCCCAGTGTGCCCCCTCTATATCCCTGTTCCCCAGTGTGTCCCCTCTATATCCCCCTATTCCCCAGTGTGTCCCCCTCTATATCCATCAGTTCCCCAGTGTGTCCCCCTCTATATCCCTGTTCCGGAGTGTGTCCCCTCTATATCCCCCTGTTCCCCAGTGTGTCCCCTCTATATCCCTGTTCCCCAGTGTGTCCCCTCTATATCCCCCTGTTCCCCAGTGTGTCCCCTCTATATCCCTGTTCCCCAGTGTGTCCCCTCTATATCCCCCTGTTCCCCAGTGTGTCTCCTCTATATCCCTGTTCCCCCAGTGTGTCCTCTCTATATCCCCCTGTTCCCCAGTGTGTCCCCCTCTATATCCCTGTTCCCCAGTGTGTCCCCCTCTATATCCCTGTTCCCCAGTGTGTCCCATCTATATCCCTGTTCCCCAGTGTGCCCCCTCTATATCCCTGTTCCCCATTGTGTCCCCTCTATATCCCTGTTCCCCAGTGTGTCCCCCTCTATATCCCTGTTCCCCAGTGTGTCCCCTCTATATCCCCCTGTTCCCCAGTGTGTCCCCGCTATATCCCTGTTCCCCAGTGTGTCCTCCTCTATATCCCTGTTCCCCAGTGTGTGTCCCTCTATATCCCTGTTCCCCAGTGTGTGTCCCCTCTATATCCCTGTTCCCCAGTGTGTCCCTTCTATATCTCTGTTCCCCAGTGTGTCCCCCTCTATATCCCTGTTCCCCAGTGTGCCCCCTCTATAACCCTGTTCCCCAGTGTGTCCCCTCTATATCCCTGTTCTCCAGTGTGTCCCCTCTATATCCCAGTTTCCCAGGGTGTCCCCTCTATATCCCTGTTTCCCAGTGTGCCCCCTCTATATCCCTGTTCCCCAGTGTGTCCCCTCTATATCCCTGTTCCCCAGTGTGTCCCCGCTATATCCCTGTTCCCCAGCATGTCCCCTCTATATCCCTGTTCCCCAGTGTGTCCCCCTCGATATCCCTGTTCCCCAGTGTGTCCCCCTCTATATCCCTGTTCCCCAGTGTGCCCTCTATATCCCTGTTCCCCAGTGTGCTCCTCTATATCCCCCATTTCCTCAGTGTGTCCGCTCTATATCTCTGTTCTCCTTTGTGTCCGCTCTATATCCCTGTTCCCCCAGTGTGCCCCATCTATATCCCTGTTCCCCAGTGTGTCCCCTCTATAACCCTGTTCCCCAGTGTGTCCCCTCTATATCCCCCAGTTCCTCAGTGTGTCCCCTCTATAAACCTGTTCCCCAATGTGTCCCCGCTATAACCCTGTTCCCCAGTATGTCCCCTCTATATCCCTGTTCCCCAGTGTGCCTCCTCTATATCCCTCTGTTCCCCAGTGTGTCCCCTCTATATCCCTGCTCCCCAGTGTGTCCCCTCTATATCTCTGTTCCCCAGTGTGTCCTCCTCTATATCCCTGTTCCAAAGTGTGTCCCCTCTATATCCCTGATCCCCAGTGTGTCCCCCTCTATATCCCTGTTCCTCAGTGTGTCCCCATCTATATCCCTGTTCCCCAGTGTGTCCCCTCTATATCCCTGTTCCCCAGTGTGTCCCCCTCTATATCCCTGTTCCCCAGTGTACCCCCTCTATATCCCTGTTCCCCAGTGTGTCCCCTCTATATCCCTGTTCCACAGTGTGTCCCCCTCTATATCCCTGTTCCCCAGTGTGTCCCCTCTATATCCCCCTGTTCCCCAGTGTGCCCCCCTATATCCCTGTTCCCCAGTGTGTCCCCTCTATATCCCTGTTCCCCAGTGTGTCCCCTCTATATCCCTGTTCCCCAGTGTGTCTCCTCTATATCCCTGTTCCCGAGTGTGTCCCCTCTATATCTCTACCCCAGTGTGTCCTCCTCGATATCCCTGTTCCCCAGTGTGTCCCCCTCTATATCCCTGTTCCCCAATGTGTCCCCGCTATATCCCTGTTCCCCAGTGTGTTCCCTCTATATCCCTGTTCCCCAGTGTGCCTCCTCTATATCCCTCTGTTCCCCAATGTGTCCCCTCTATATCCCTGTTTCCCAGTGTGCCCCCTCTATATCCCTGTTCCCCAGTGTGTCCCCTCTATATCACTGTTCCCCAGTGTGTCCCCTCTATACCCCTGTTCCCCAGTGTGTCCTCCTCTATATCCCTGTTCCAACGTGTGTCCCCTCTATATCCCTGTTCCCCAGTGTGTCCCCCTCTATATCCCTGTTCCCCCAGTGTGCCGCCTCTATATCCCTGTTCCCCAGTGTGCCCCTCTATATCCCTCTGTTCCCCAGTGTGTCCCCTCTATAAACCTGTTCCCCAATGTGTCCCCTCTTTATCCCTGTTCCCCAGTGCGTCCCCTCTATATCCCTGTTCCCCAGTGTGTCCCCTCTATATCCTTGTTCCCCAGTGTGACCCCTCTATATCCCTGTTCCCCAGTGCGTCCCCTCTATATCCCTGTTCCCCAGTGCGTCCCCTCTATATCCCTGTTCCCCCAGTATGCCCCCTCTATATCCCTGTTCCCCAGTGTGTCCCCTCTATATCCTTGTTCCCCAGTGTGTCCCCTCTATATCCCTCTGTTCCCCAGTGTGTCCCCTCTATAAACCTGTTCCCCAGTGTGTCCCCTCTATATCCCTGTTCACCAGTGTGTCCCCCTCTATATCCCTGTTCCCCCAGTGTGTCCCCTCTACATCCCTGTTCCCCAGTGTGTCCCCTCTATATCCGCCTGTTCCCCAGTGTGTCTCCTCTTTCGCCCTGTTCCCCAGTGTGTTACCCTCTATATCCCTGTTCCCCAGTATGTTGCCCTCTATATCCCTGTTCCCCAGTGTGTCCCCTCTATATCCCTGTTCCCCAGTATCTCCCCTCTATATCTCTTCCCCAGTGCGTTCCCCTCTATATCCCTGTTCCCCTAGTGTGTCCCGTCTATATCCCTGTTCCTCAGTGTGTCTCCTCTATATCTCTCTGTTCCCCAGTGTGTCCCCTCTATTTCCCTCTGTTCCCCAGTGTGTCTGCTCTATATCCCTATTCCCCAGTGTGCCCCCTCTATATCCCCCAGTTCCCCAGTGTGTCCCCTCTATAAACCTGTTCCCCAATGTGTCCCCTCTATATCCCTGTTTCCCAGTGTGCCCCCTCTATAGCCCTGTTCCCCAATGTGTCCCCTCTATATCCCTGTTCCCCAATGTGTCCCCTCTATATCCCAGTTTCCCAGGGTGTCCCCTCCATATCCCTGTTTCCCAGTGTGCCCCCTCTATATCCCTGTTCCCCAGTGTGTCCCCTCTATATCCCTGTTCCCCAGTGTGTCCCCTCTATATCTCTGTTCCCCAGTGTGTCCCCTCTATATCCCTGTTCCCCAAGTGTGCCCCCTCTATATCCCTATTCCCCAGTGTGCCCCTCTATATCCCTCTGTTCCCCAGTGTGTCCCCTCTATAAACCTGTTCCCCAATGTGTCCCTTCTATATCCCTGTTCCCCAGTGTGTCCGCTCTATATTCCTGTTCCCCCAGTGTGCCCCCTCTATATCCCTGTTCCTCAGTGTGTCCCCTCTATATCCCTCTGTTCCCCAGTGTGCCTCCTCTATATCCCTCTGTTCCCCAGTGTGTCCCCTCTATATCCCTGTTCCCCAATGTGTCCCCTCTATATCCCCCTGTTCTCCAGTGTGTCCCCTCTATATCACACTGTTCCCGAGTGTGTCCCCCTCTATATCCCCCTGTTCCCGAGTGTGTCCCCTCTATATCCCTGTTCCCCAGTGTGTCCGCTCTATATTCCTGTTCCCCCAGTGTGCCCCCTCTATATCCCTGTTCCCCAGTGTGTCCCCTCTATATCCCCCTATTCCCCAGTGTGTCCCCCTCTATATCCATCAGTTCCCCAGTGTGTCCCCCTCTATATCCCTGTTCCGGAGTGTGTCCCCTCTATATCCCCCTGTTCCCCAGTGTGTCCCCTCTATATCCCTGTTCCCCAGTGTGTCCCCTCTATATCCCCCTGTTCCCCAGTGTGTCTCCTCTATATCCCTGTTCCCCCAGTGTGTCCTCTCTATATCCCCCTGTTCCCCAGTGTGTCCCCCTCTATATCCCTGTTCCCCAGTGTGTCCCCCTCTATATCCCTGTTCCCCAGTGTGTCCCATCTATATTCCTGTTCCCCAGTGTGCCCCCTCTATATCCCTGTTCCCCAGTGTGTCCCCTCTATATCCCTGTTCCCCAGTGTGTCCCCCTCTATATCACTGTTCCCCAGTGTGTCCCCTCTATATCCCCCTGTTCCCCAGTGTGTCCCCGCTATATCCCTGTTCCCCAGCGTGTCCCCTCTATATCCCTGTTCCCCAGTGTGTCCTCCTCTATATCCCTGTTCCCCAGTGTGTGTCCCTCTATATCCCTGTTCCCCAGTGTGTCCCTTCTATATCTCTGTTCCCCCGTGTGTCCCCCTCTATATCCCTGTTCCCCAGTGTGCCCCCTCTATAACCCTGTTCCCCAGTGTGTCCCCTCTATATCGCTGTTCCCCAATGTGTCCCCTCTATATCCCAGTTTCCCAGGGTGTCCCCTCTATATCCCTGTTTCCCAGTGTGCCCCCTCTATATCCCTGTTCCTCAGTGTGTCCCCGCTATATCCCTGTTCCCCAGCATGTCCCCTCTATATCCCTGTTCCCCAGTGTGTCCCCCTCGATATCCCTGTTCCCCAGTGTGTCCCCCTCTATATCCCTGTTCCCCAGTGTGCCCTCTATATCCCTGTTCCCCAGTGTGCCCCTCTATATCCCCCATTTCCTCAGTGTGTCCGCTCTATATCTCTGTTCTCCTTTGTGTCCGCTCTATATCCCTGTTCCCCCAGTGTGCCCCATCTATATCCCTGTTCCCCAGTGTGTCCCCTCTATAACCCTGTTCCCCAGTGTGTCCCCTCTATATCCCCCAGTTCCTCAGTGTGTCCCCTCTATAAACCTGTTCCCCAATGTGTCCCCGCTATAACCCTGTTCCCCAGTATGTCCCCTCTATATCCCTGTTCCCCAGTGTGCCTCCTCTATATCCCTCTGTTCCCCAGTGTGTCCCCTCTATATCCCTGCTCCCCAGTGTGTCCCCTCTATATCTCTGTTCCCCAGTGTGTCCTCCTCTATATCCCTGTTCCAAAGTGTGTCCCCCTCTATATCCCTGTTCCCCAGTGTACCCCCTCTATATCCCTGTTCCCCAGTGTGTCCCCTCTATATCCCTGTTCCACAGTGTGTCCCCCTCTATATCCCTGTTCCCCAGTGTGTCCCCTCTATATCCCCCTGTTCCCCAGTGTGCCCCCATATATCCCTGTTCCCCAGTGTGTCCCCTCTATATCCCTGTTCCCCAGTGTGTCCCCTCTATATCCCTGTTCCCCAGTGTGTCTCCTCTATATCCCTGTTCCCGAGTGTGTCCCCTCTATATCTCTACCCCAGTGTGTCCCCCTCGATATCCCTGTTCCCCAGTGTGTCCCCCTCTATATCCCTGTTCCCCAATGTGTCCCCGCTATATCCCTGTTCCCCAGTGTGTCCCCTCTATATCCCTGTTCCCCAGTTTGCCTCCTCTATATCCCTCTGTTCCCCAGTGTGTCCCCTCTATATCCCTGTTTCCCAGTGTGCCCCCTCTATATCCCTGTTCCCCAGTGTGTCCCCTCTATATCACTGTTCCCCAGTGTGTCCCCTCTATACCCCTGTTCCCCAGTGTGTCCTCCTCTATATCCCTGTTCCAACGTGTGTCCCCTCTATATCCCTGTTCCCCAGTGTGTCCCCCTCTATATCCCTGTTCCCCCAGTGTGCCGCCTCTATATCCCTGTTCCCCAGTGTGCCCCTCTATATCCCTCTGTTCCCCAGTGTGTCCCCTCTATAAACCTGTTCCCCAATGTGTCCCCTCTATATCCTTGTTCCCCAGTGTGACCCCTCTATATCCCTGTTCCCCAGTGCGTCCCCTCTATATCCCTGTTCCCCAGTGCGTGCCCTCTATATCCCTGTTCCCCCAGTGTGCCCCCTCTATATCCCTGTTCCCCAGTGTGTCCCCTCTATATCCTTGTTCCCCAGTGTGTCCCCTCTATATCCCTCTGTTCCCCAGTGTGTCCCCTCTATAAACCTGTTCCCCAGTGTGTCCCCTCTATATCCCTGTTCCCCAGTGTGTCCCCCTCTATATCCCTGTTCCCCCAGTGTGTCCCCTCTACATCCCTGTTCCCCAGTGTGTCCCCTCTATATCCGCCTGTTCCCCAGTGTGTCTCCTCTTTCGCCTTGTTCCCCAGTGTGTTACCCTCTATATCCCTGTTCCCCAGTATGTTACCCTCTATATCCCTGTTCCCCAGTGTGTCCCCTCTATATCCCTGTTCCCCAGTATCTCCCCTCTATATCTCTTCCCCAGTGCGTTCCCCTCTATATCCCTGTTCCCCTAGTGTGTCCCGTCTATATCCCTGTTCCCCAGTGTGTCCCCTCTATATCCCCCTGTTCCCCAGTGTGTCCCCGCTATATCCCTGTTCCCCAGCGTGTCCCCTCTATATCCCTGTTCCCCAGTGTGTCCTCCTCTATATCCCTGTTCCCCAGTGTGTGTCCCCTCTATATCCCTGTTCCCCAGTGTGTCCCTTCTATATCTCTGTTCCCCAGTGTGTCCCCCTCTATATCCCTGTTCCCCAGTGTGCCCCCTCTATAACCCTGTTCCCCAGTGTGTCCCCTCTATATCCCTGTTCCCCAATGTGTCCCCTCTATATCCCAGTTTCCCAGGGTGTCCCCTCTATATCCCTGTTTCCCAGTGTGCCCCCTCTATATCCCTGTTCCCCAGTGTGTCCCCTCTATATCCCTGTTCCCCAGTGTGTCCCCGCTATATCCCTGTTCCCCAGCATGTCCCCTCTATATCCCTGTTCCCCAGTGTGTCCCCCTCGATATCCCTGTTCCCCAGTGTGTCCCCCTCTATATCCCTGTTCCCCAGTGTGCCCTCTATATCCCTGTTCCCCAGTGTGCTCCTCTATATCCCCCATTTCCTCAGTGTGTCCGCTCTATATCTCTGTTCTCCTTTGTGTCCGCTCTATATCCCTGTTCCCCCAGTGTGCCCCATCTATATCCCTGTTCCCCAGTGTGTCCCCTCTATAACCCTGTTCCCCAGTGTGTCCCCTCTATATCCCCCAGTTCCTCAGTGTGTCCCCTCTATAAACCTGTTCCCCAATGTGTCCCCGCTATAACCCTGTTCCCCAGTATGTCCCCTCTATATCCCTGTTCCCCAGTGTGCCTCCTCTATATCCCTCTGTTCCCCAGTGTGTCCCCTCTATATCCCTGCTCCCCAGTGTGTCCCCTCTATATCTCTGTTCCCCAGTGTGTCCTCCTCTATATCCCTGTTCCAAAGTGTGTCCCCTCTATATCCCTGATCCCCAGTGTGTCCCCCTCTATATCCCTGTTCCTCAGTGTGTCCCCATCTATATCCCTGTTCCCCAGTGTGTCCCCTCTATATCCCTGTTCCCCAGTGTGTCCCCCTCTATATCCCTGTTCCCCAGTGTACCCCCTCTATATCCCTGTTCCCCAGTGTGTCCCCTCTATATCCCTGTTCCACAGTGTGTCCCCCTCTATATCCCTGTTCCCCAGTGTGTCCCCTCTATATCCCCCTGTTCCCCAGTGTGCCCCCCTATATCCCTGTTCCCCAGTGTGTCCCCTCTATATCCCTGTTCCCCAGTGTGTCCCCTCTATATCCCTGTTCCCCAGTGTGTCTCCTCTATATCCCTGTTCCCGAGTGTGTCCCCTCTATATCTCTACCCCAGTGTGTCCTCCTCGATATCCCTGTTCCCCAGTGTGTCCCCCTCTATATCCCTGTTCCCCAATGTGTCCCCGCTATATCCCTGTTCCCCAGTGTGTTCCCTCTATATCCCTGTTCCCCAGTGTGCCTCCTCTATATCCCTCTGTTCCCCAGTGTGTCCCCTCTATATCCCTGTTTCCCAGTGTGCCCCCTCTATATCCCTGTTCCCCAGTGTGTCCCCTCTATATCACTGTTCCCCAGTGTGTCCCCTCTATACCCCTGTTCCCCAGTGTGTCCTCCTCTATATCCCTGTTCCAACGTGTGTCCCCTCTATATCCCTGTTCCCCAGTGTGTCCCCCTCTATATCCCTGTTCCCCCAGTGTGCCGCCTCTATATCCCTGTTCCCCAGTGTGCCCCTCTATATCCCTCTGTTCCCCAGTGTGTCCCCTCTATAAACCTGTTCCCCAATGTGTCCCCTCTTTATCCCTGTTCCCCAGTGCGTCCCCTCTATATCCCTGTTCCCCAGTGTGTCCCCTCTATATCCTTGTTCCCCAGTGTGACCCCTCTATATCCCTGTTCCCCAGTGCGTCCCCTCTATATCCCTGTTCCCCAGTGCGTCCCCTCTATATCCCTGTTCCCCCAGTATGCCCCCTCTATATCCCTGTTCCCCAGTGTGTCCCCTCTATATCCTTGTTCCCCAGTGTGTCCCCTCTATATCCCTCTGTTCCCCAGTGTGTCCCCTCTATAAACCTGTTCCCCAGTGTGTCCCCTCTATATCCCTGTTCACCAGTGTGTCCCCCTCTATATCCCTGTTCCCCCAGTGTGTCCCCTCTACATCCCTGTTCCCCAGTGTGTCCCCTCTATATCCGCCTGTTCCCCAGTGTGTCTCCTCTTTCGCCCTGTTCCCCAGTGTGTTACCCTCTATATCCCTGTTCCCCAGTATGTTGCCCTCTATATCCCTGTTCCCCAGTGTGTCCCCTCTATATCCCTGTTCCCCAGTATCTCCCCTCTATATCTCTTCCCCAGTGCGTTCCCCTCTATATCCCTGTTCCCCTAGTGTGTCCCGTCTATATCCCTGTTCCTCAGTGTGTCTCCTCTATATCTCTCTGTTCCCCAGTGTGTCCCCTCTATTTCCCTCTGTTCCCCAGTGTGTCTGCTCTATATCCCTATTCCCCAGTGTGCCCCCTCTATATCCCCCAGTTCCCCAGTGTGTCCCCTCTATAAACCTGTTCCCCAATGTGTCCCCTCTATATCCCTGTTTCCCAGTGTGCCCCCTCTATAGCCCTGTTCCCCAATGTGTCCCCTCTATATCCCTGTTCCCCAATGTGTCCCCTCTATATCCCAGTTTCCCAGGGTGTCCCCTCCATATCCCTGTTTCCCAGTGTGCCCCCTCTATATCCCTGTTCCCCAGTGTGTCCCCTCTATATCCCTGTTCCCCAGTGTGTCCCCTCTATATCTCTGTTCCCCAGTGTGTCCCCTCTATATCCCTGTTCCCCAAGTGTGCCCCCTCTATATCCCTATTCCCCAGTGTGCCCCTCTATATCCCTCTGTTCCCCAGTGTGTCCCCTCTATAAACCTGTTCCCCAATGTGTCCCTTCTATATCCCTGTTCCCCAGTGTGTCCGCTCTATATTCCTGTTCCCCCAGTGTGCCCCCTCTATATCCCTGTTCCTCAGTGTGTCCCCTCTATATCCCTCTGTTCCCCAGTGTGCCTCCTCTATATCCCTCTGTTCCCCAGTGTGTCCCCTCTATATCCCTGTTCCCCAATGTGTCCCCTCTATATCCCCCTGTTCTCCAGTGTGTCCCCTCTATATCACACTGTTCCCGAGTGTGTCCCCCTCTATATCCCCCTGTTCCCGAGTGTGTCCCCTCTATATCCCTGTTCCCCAGTGTGTCCGCTCTATATTCCTGTTCCCCCAGTGTGCCCCCTCTATATCCCTGTTCCCCAGTGTGTCCCCTCTATATCCCCCTATTCCCCAGTGTGTCCCCCTCTATATCCATCAGTTCCCCAGTGTGTCCCCCTCTATATCCCTGTTCCGGAGTGTGTCCCCTCTATATCCCCCTGTTCCCCAGTGTGTCCCCTCTATATCCCTGTTCCCCAGTGTGTCCCCTCTATATCCCCCTGTTCCCCAGTGTGTCTCCTCTATATCCCTGTTCCCCCAGTGTGTCCTCTCTATATCCCCCTGTTCCCCAGTGTGTCCCCCTCTATATCCCTGTTCCCCAGTGTGTCCCCCTCTATATCCCTGTTCCCCAGTGTGTCCCATCTATATTCCTGTTCCCCAGTGTGCCCCCTCTATATCCCTGTTCCCCAGTGTGTCCCCTCTATATCCCTGTTCCCCAGTGTGTCCCCCTCTATATCACTGTTCCCCAGTGTGTCCCCTCTATATCCCCCTGTTCCCCAGTGTGTCCCCGCTATATCCCTGTTCCCCAGCGTGTCCCCTCTATATCCCTGTTCCCCAGTGTGTCCTCCTCTATATCCCTGTTCCCCAGTGTGTGTCCCTCTATATCCCTGTTCCCCAGTGTGTCCCTTCTATATCTCTGTTCCCCCGTGTGTCCCCCTCTATATCCCTGTTCCCCAGTGTGCCCCCTCTATAACCCTGTTCCCCAGTGTGTCCCCTCTATATCGCTGTTCCCCAATGTGTCCCCTCTATATCCCAGTTTCCCAGGGTGTCCCCTCTATATCCCTGTTTCCCAGTGTGCCCCCTCTATATCCCTGTTCCTCAGTGTGTCCCCGCTATATCCCTGTTCCCCAGCATGTCCCCTCTATATCCCTGTTCCCCAGTGTGTCCCCCTCGATATCCCTGTTCCCCAGTGTGTCCCCCTCTATATCCCTGTTCCCCAGTGTGCCCTCTATATCCCTGTTCCCCAGTGTGCCCCTCTATATCCCCCATTTCCTCAGTGTGTCCGCTCTATATCTCTGTTCTCCTTTGTGTCCGCTCTATATCCCTGTTCCCCCAGTGTGCCCCATCTATATCCCTGTTCCCCAGTGTGTCCCCTCTATAACCCTGTTCCCCAGTGTGTCCCCTCTATATCCCCCAGTTCCTCAGTGTGTCCCCTCTATAAACCTGTTCCCCAATGTGTCCCCGCTATAACCCTGTTCCCCAGTATGTCCCCTCTATATCCCTGTTCCCCAGTGTGCCTCCTCTATATCCCTCTGTTCCCCAGTGTGTCCCCTCTATATCCCTGCTCCCCAGTGTGTCCCCTCTAAATCTCTGTTCCCCAGTGTGTCCTCCTCTATATCCCTGTTCCAAAGTGTGTCCCCCTCTATATCCCTGTTCCCCAGTGTACCCCCTCTATATCCCTGTTCCCCAGTGTGTCCCCTCTATATCCCTGTTCCACAGTGTGTCCCCCTCTATATCCCTGTTCCCCAGTGTGTCCCCTCTATATCCCCCTGTTCCCCAGTGTGCCCCCATATATCCCTGTTCCCCAGTGTGTCCCCTCTATATCCCTGTTCCCCAGTGTGTCCCCTCTATATCCCTGTTCCCCAGTGTGTCTCCTCTATATCCCTGTTCCCGAGTGTGTCCCCTCTATATCTCTACCCCAGTGTGTCCCCCTCGATATCCCTGTTCCCCAGTGTGTCCCCCTCTATATCCCTGTTCCCCAATGTGTCCCCGCTATATCCCTGTTCCCCAGTGTGTCCCCTCTATATCCCTGTTCCCCAGTTTGCCTCCTCTATATCCCTCTGTTCCCCAGTGTGTCCCCTCTATATCCCTGTTTCCCAGTGTGCCCCCTCTATATCCCTGTTCCCCAGTGTGTCCCCTCTATATCACTGTTCCCCAGTGTGTCCCCTCTATACCCCTGTTCCCCAGTGTGTCCTCCTCTATATCCCTGTTCCAACGTGTGTCCCCTCTATATCCCTGTTCCCCAGTGTGTCCCCCTCTATATCCCTGTTCCCCCAGTGTGCCGCCTCTATATCCCTGTTCCCCAGTGTGCCCCTCTATATCCCTCTGTTCCCCAGTGTGTCCCCTCTATAAACCTGTTCCCCAATGTGTCCCCTCTATATCCTTGTTCCCCAGTGTGACCCCTCTATATCCCTGTTCCCCAGTGCGTCCCCTCTATATCCCTGTTCCCCAGTGCGTGCCCTCTATATCCCTGTTCCCCCAGTGTGCCCCCTCTATATCCCTGTTCCCCAGTGTGTCCCCTCTATATCCTTGTTCCCCAGTGTGTCCCCTCTATATCCCTCTGTTCCCCAGTGTGTCCCCTCTATAAACCTGTTCCCCAGTGTGTCCCCTCTATATCCCTGTTCCCCAGTGTGTCCCCCTCTATATCCCTGTTCCCCCAGTGTGTCCCCTCTACATCCCTGTTCCCCAGTGTGTCCCCTCTATATCCGCCTGTTCCCCAGTGTGTCTCCTCTTTCGCCTTGTTCCCCAGTGTGTTACCCTCTATATCCCTGTTCCCCAGTATGTTACCCTCTATATCCCTGTTCCCCAGTGTGTCCCCTCTATATCCCTGTTCCCCAGTATCTCCCCTCTATATCTCTTCCCCAGTGCGTTCCCCTCTATATCCCTGTTCCCCTAGTGTGTCCCGTCTATATCCCTGTTCCTCAGTGTGTCTCCTCTATATCTCTCTGTTCCCCAGTGTGTCCCCTCTATTTCCCTCTGTTCCCCAGTGTGTCCGCTCTATATCCCTATTCCCCAGTGTGCCCCCTCTATATCCCCCAGTTCCCCAGTGTGTCCGCTCTATATCTCTGTTCCCCAGTATGTCCGCTCTATTTCCCTGTTCCCCCAGTGTGTCCGCTCTATATCCCTGTTCCCCCAGTGTGCCCCCTCTATATCCCTGTTTCCCAGTGTGTCCCCTCTATATCCCTATTCCCCAGTGTGCCCCTCTATATCCCTCTGTTCCCCAGTGTGTCCCCTCTATAAACCTGTTCCCCAATGTGTCCCCTCTATATCCCTGTTTCCCAGTGTGCCCCCTCTATAGCCCTGTTCCCCAATGTGTCCCCTCTATATCCCTGTTCCCCAATGTGTCCCCTCTATATCCCAGTTTCCCAGGGTGTCCCCTCCATATCCCTGTTTCCCAGTGTGCCCCCTCTATATCCCTGTTCCCCAGTGTGTCCCCTCTATATCCCTGTTCCCCAGTGTGTCCCCTCTATATCCCTGTTCCCCAGTGTGTCCCCTCTATATCCCTGTTCCCCAGTGTGTCCCCTCTATATCTCTGTTCCCCAGTGTGTCCCCTCTATATCCCTGTTCCCCAAGTGTGCCCCCTCTATATCCCTGTTCCCCAGTGTGCCCCTCTATATCCCTCTGTTCCCCAGTGTGTCCCCTCTATAAACCTGTTCCCCAATGTGTCCCTTCTATATCCCTGTTCCCCAGTGTGTCCGCTCTATATTCCTGTTCCCCCAGTGTGCCCACTCTATATCCCTGTTCCTCAGTGTGTCCCCTCTATATCCCTCTGTTCCCCAGTGTGCCTCCTCTATATCCCTCTGTTCCCCAGTGTGTCCCCTCTATATCCCTGTTCCCCAATGTGTCCCCTCTATATCCCCCTGTTCTCCAGTGTGTCCCCTCTATATCACACTGTTCCCGAGTGTGTCCCCCTCTATATCCCCCTGTTCCCGACTGTGCCCCGTCCATATCTCTGTTCCCCAGTGTGTCCCCTCTATATCCCTGTTCCCCAAGTGTGCCCCCTCTATATCCCTGTTCCCCAGTGTGCCCCTCTATATCCCTCTGTTCCCCAGTGTGTCCCCTCTATAAACCTGTTCCCCAATGTGTCCCTTCTATATCCCTGTTCCCCAGTGTGTCCGCTCTATATCCCCCTGTTCCCCAGTGGGTCCCCTCTATATCCCCCTGTTCCCCAGTGTGTCCCCTCTATATAACCCTGTTCCCGAGTGTGCCCCCTCTATATCCCCCTTTTCCCCAGTGTGTCCCCTCTATATCCCTGTTCCCCAGTGTGTCCCCTCTATATCCCTGTTCCCCAGTGTGTCCCCTCTATATCCCTGTTCCCCAGTGTGTCCCCTCTATATCCCTGTTCCCCAGTGTGTCCCCTCTATATCCCTGTTCCCCAGTGTGTCCCCTCTATATCCTTGTTCCCCAGTGTGTCCCCTCGATATCCCTCTGTTCCTCAGTGTGTCCCCTCTATAAACCTGTTCCCCAGTGTGCTCCCTCTATATCCCAGTTTCCCAGGGTGACCCTCTATATCCCTGTTTCCCAGTGTGCCCCCTCTAGATCCCTGTTCCCCAGTATGTCCCCCTCTATATCCCTGTTCCCCAGTGTGCCCTCTATATCCCTGTTCCCCAGTGTGCCCCTCTATATCCCCCATTTCCTCAGTGTGTCCGCTCTATATCTCTGTTCTCCTGTGTGTCCGCTCTATATCCCTGTTCCCCCAGTGTGCCCCCTCTATATCCCTGTTCCCCAGTGTGTCCCCTCTATATCCCTGTTCCCCAGTGTGTCCCCTCTATATCCCCCAGTTCCTCAGTGTGTCCCCTCTATAAACCTGTTCCCCAATGTGTCCCCGCTATAACTCTGTTCCCCGGTGTGTCCCCTCTATATCCCTGTTCCCCAGTGTGCATCCTCTATATCCCTCTGTTCCCCAGTGTGTCCCCTCTATATCCCTGCTCCCCAGTGTGTCCTCTCTATATCTCTGTTCCCCAATGTGTCCTCCTCTATATCCCTGTTCCAAAGTGTGTCCCCTCTATATCCCTGTTCCCCAGTGTGTCCCCCTCTATATCCCTGTTCCCCAGTGTGCCCCTCCATATCCCTGTTCCCCCAGTGTGTCCCCTCTATATCCCTGTTCCCCAGTGTGTCCCCCTCAATATTCCTGTTCCCCAGTGTGTCCCCTCTATATCCCCCTGTTCCCCAGTGTGTCCCCTCTATATCCCTGTTCCCCATGTGTCCCCTCTATATCCCCCTGTTCCCCAGTGTGTCTCCTCTATATCCCTGTTCCCCCAGTGTGTCCCCTCTATATCCCCCTGTTCCCCAGTGTGTCTCCTCTATATCCCTGTTCACCAGTGTATCCCCTCTATATCCCTGTTCCCCAGTGTGTCCCCTCTATATCCCTGTTCCCCAGTGTGCCCCCTCTATATCCCTGTTCCCCAGTGTGCCCCCTCTATATCCCTGATCCCCAGTGTGTCCCCCTCTATATCCCTGTTCCTCAGTGTGTCCCCATCTATATCCCTGTTCCCCAGTGTGTCCCTTCTATATCCCTGTTCCCCAGTGTGTCCGCTCTATATTCCTGTTCCCCCAGTGTGCCCCCTCTATATCCCTGTTCCTCAGTGTGCCCCCTCTATATCCCTGTTCCCCAGTGTGTCCCCTCTATATCCCTGTTCCCCAGTGTGTCCCCTCTATATCCCCCAGTTCCTCAGTGTGTCCACTCTATAAACCTGTTCCCCAATGTGTCCCCGCTATAACCCTGTTCCCCAGTGTGTCCCCTCTATATCCCTGTTCCCCAGTGTGCATCCTCTATATCCCTCCGTTCCCCAGTGTGTCCCCTCTATATCCCTGCTCCCCAGTGTGTCCTCTCTATATCTCTGTTCCCCAATGTGTCCTCCTCTATATCCCTGTTCCAAAGTGTGTCCCCTCTATATCCCTGTTCCCCAGTGTGTCCCCCTCTATATCCCTGTTCCCCAGTGTGCCCCTCTATATCCCTGTTCCCCCAGTGTGTCCCCTCTATATCCCTGTTCCCCAGTGTGTCCCCCTCAATATTCCTGTTCCCCAGTGTGTCCCCTCTATATCCCCCTGTTCCCCAGTGTGTCCCCTCTATATCCCTGTTCACCAGTGTATCCCCTCTATATCCCTGTTCCCCAGTGTGTCCCCTCTATATCCCCCTGTTCCCCAGTGTGTCTCCTCTATATCCCTGTTCACCAGTGTATCCCCTCTATATCCCTGTTCCCCAGTGTGTCCCCTCTATATCCCTGTTCCCCAGTGTGCCCCCTCTATATCCCTGTTCCCCAGTGTGCCCCCTCTATATCCCTGATCCCCAGTGTGTCCCCCTCTATATCCCTGTTCCTCAGTGTGTCCCCATCTATATCCCTGTTCCCCAGTGTGTCCCCTCTAAATCTCTTCCCCAGTGTGTCCTCCTCGATATCCCTGTTCCCCAGTGTGTCCCCCTCTATATCCCTGTTCCCCAATGTGTCCCCGCTATATCCCTGTTCCCCAGTGTGTCCCCTCTATATCCCTGTTCCCCAGTGTGCCTCCTCTATATCCCTCTGTTCCCCAGTGTGTCCCCTCTATATCCCTGCTCCCCAGTGTGTCCCCTCTATATCTCTGTTCCCCAGTGTGTCCTCCTCTATATCCCTGTTCCAACGTGTGTCCCCTCTATATCCCTGTTCCCCAGTGTGTCCCCCTCTATATCCCTCTGTTCCGCAGTGTGTTCCCTCTATATCCTTGTTCCCCGGTGTGTCCCCTCTATATCCCTGTTCCCCAGTGCGTCCCCTCTATATCCCTGTTCCCCAGTGCGTCCCCTCTATATCCCTGTTCCCCAGTGTGCCCCCTCTATATCCCTGTTCCCCAGTGTGTCCCCTCTATATCCTTGTTCCCCAGTGTGTCCCCTCTATATCCCTCTGTTCCCCACTGTGTCCCCTCTATATCCCTGTTCCCCAGTATGTTACCCTCTATATCCCTGTTCCCCAGTGTGTCCCCTCTATATCCCTGTTCCCCAGTATCTCCCCTCTATATCTCTTCCCCACTGCGTTCCCCTCTATATCCCTGTTCCCCTAGTGTGTCCCCTCTATATCCCTGTTCCTCAGTGTGTCTCCTCTATATCCCTCTGTTCCCCAGTGTGTCCCCTCTATATCCCTCTGTTCCCCAGTGTGTCCGCTCTATATCCCTATTCCCCAGTGTGCCCCCTCTATATCCTCAGTTCCCCAGTGTGTCCGCTCTATATCTCTGTTCCCCAGTATGTCCGCTCTATTTCCCTGTTCCCCCAGTGTGTCCGCTCTATATCCCTGTTCCCCCAGTGTGCCCCCTCTATATCCCTGTTTCCCAGTGTGTCCCCTCTATATCCCTATTCCTGAGTGTGCCCCTCTATATCCCTCTGTTCCCCAGTGTGTCCCCTCTATAAACCTGTTCCCCAATGTGTCCCCTCTATATCCCTGTTTCCCAGTGTGCCCCCTCTATAGCCCTGTTCCCCAATGTGTCCCCTCTATATCCCTGTTCCCCAATGTGTCCCCTCTATATCCCAGTTTCCCAGGGTGTCCCCTCCATATCCCTGTTTCCCAGTGTGCCCCCTCTATATCCCTGTTCCCCAGTGTGTCCCCTCTATATCCCTGTTCCCCAGTGTGTCCCCTCTATATCCCTGTTCCCCAAGTGTGCCCCCTCTATATCCCTGTTCCCCAGTGTGCCCCTCTATATCCCTCTGTTCCCCAGTGTGTCCCCTCTATAAACCTGTTCCCCAATGTGTCCCTTCTATATCCCTGTTCCCCAGTGTGTCCGCTCTATATTCCTGTTCCCCCAGTGTGCCCCCTCTATATCCCTGTTCCTCAGTGTGTCCCCTCTATATCCCTCTGTTCCCCAGTGTGCCTCCTCTATATCCCTCTGTTCCCCAGTGTGTCCCCTCTATATCCCCCTGTTCTCCAGTGTGTCCCCTCTATATCACACTGTTCCCGAGTGTGTCCCCCTCTATATCCCCCTGTTCCCGACTGTGCCCCGTCCATATCTCTGTTCCCCAGTGTGTCCCCTCTATATCCCTGTTCCCCAAGTGTGCCCCCTCTATATCCCTGTTCCCCAGTGTGCCCCTCTATATCCCTCTGTTCCCCAGTGTGTCCCCTCTATAAACCTGTTCCCCAATGTGTCCCTTCTATATCCCTGTTCCCCAGTGTGTCCGCTCTATATCCCCCTGTTCCCCAGTGGGTCCCCTCTATATCCCCCTGTTCCCCAGTGTGTCCCCTCTATATCCCCCTGTTCCCGAGTGTGCCCCCTCTATATCCCCCTTTTCCCCAGTGTGTCCCCTCTATATCCCTGTTCCCCAGTGTGTCCCCTCTATATCCCTGTTCCCCAGTGTGTCCCCTCTATATCCCTGTTCCCCAGTGTGTCCCCTCGATATCCCTCTTCCCCAGTGTATCCCCTCTATATCCCTGTTCCCCAGTGTGTCCCCTCTATATCCTTGTTCCCCAGTGTGTCCCCTCGATATCCCTCTGTTCCCCAGTGTGTCCCCTCTATAAACCTGTTCCCCAGTGTGCCCCCTCTATATCCCAGTTTCCCAGGGTGACCCTCTATATCCCTGTTTCCCAGTGTGCCCCCTCTAGATCCCTGTTCCCCAGTGTGTCCCCCTCTATATCCCTGTTCCCCAGTGTGCCCTCTATATTCCTGTTCCCCAGTGTGCCCCTCTATATCCCCCTTTTCCTCAGTGTGTCCGCTCTATATCTCTGTTCTCCTGTGTGTCCGCTCTATATCCCTGTTCCCCCAGTGTGCCCCCTCTATATCCCTGTTCCCCAGTGTGTCCCCTCTATATCCCTGTTCCCCAGTGTGTCCCCTCTATATCCCCCAGTTCCTCAGTGTGTCCCCTCTATAAACCTGTTCCCCAATGTGTCCCCGCTATAACCCTGTTCCCCAGTGTGTCCCCTCTATATCCCTGTTCCCCAGTGTGCATCCTCTATATCCCTCTGTTCCCCAGTGTGTCCCCTCTATATCCCTGCTCCCCAGTGTGTCCCCTCTATATCTCTGTTCCCCAATGTGTCCTCCTCTATATCCCTGTTCCAAAGTGTGTCCCCTCTATATCCCTGTTCCCCAGTGTGTCCCCCTCTATATCCCTGTTCCCCAGTGTGCCCCTCTATATCCCTGTTCCCCCAGTGTGTCCCCTCTATATCCCTGTTCCCCAGTGTGTCCCCCTCAATATTCCTGTTCCCCAGTGTGTCCCCTCTATATCCCTGTTCCCCAGTGTGTCCCTCTCTATATCCCTGTTCACCCAGTGTATCCCCTCTATATCCCCCTGTTCCCCAGTGTGTCCCCTCTATATCCCCCTGTTCCCCAGTGTGTCCCCTCTATATCCCTGTTCCCCATGTGTCCCCTCTATATCCCCCTGTTCCCCAGTGTGTCTCCTCTATATCCCTGTTCCCCCAGTGTGTCCCCTCTATATCCCCCTGTTCCCCAGTGTGTCTCCTCTATATCCCTGTTCACCAGTGTATCCCCTCTATATCCCTGTTCCCCAGTGTGTCCCCTCTATATCCCTGTTCCCCAGTGTGCCCCCTCTATATCCCTGTTCCCCAGTGTGCCCCCTCTATATCCCTGATCCCCAGTGTGTCCCCCTCTATATCCCTGTTCCTCAGTGTGTCCCCATCTATATCCCTGTTCCCCAGTGTGTCCCCTCTAAATCTCTTCCCCAGTGTGTCCTCCTCGATATCCCTGTTCCCCAGTGTGTCCCCCTCTATATCCCTGTTCCCCAATGTGTCCCCGCTATATCCCTGTTCCCCAGTGTGTCCCCTCTATATCCCTGTTCCCCAGTGTGCCTCCTCTATATCCCTCTGTTCCCCAGTGTGTCCCCTCTATATCCCTGCTCCCCAGTGTGTCCCCTCTATATCTCTGTTCCCCAGTGTGTCCTCCTCTATACCCCTGTTCCAACGTGTGTCCCCTCTATATCCCTGTTCCCCAGTGTGTCCCCCTCTATATCCCTCTGTTCCGCAGTGTGTTCCCTCTATATCCTTGTTCCCCGGTGTGTCCCCTCTATATCCCTGTTCCCCAGTGCGTCCCCTCTATATCCCTGTTCCCCAGTGCGTCCCCTCTATATCCCTGTTCCCCCAGTGTGCCCCCTCTATATCCCTGTTCCCCAGTGTGTCCCCTCTATATCCTTGTTCCCCAGTGTGTCCCCTCTATATCCCTCTGTTCCCCACTGTGTCCCCTCTATATCCCTGTTCCCCAGTATGTTACCCTCTATATCCCTGTTCCCCAGTGTGTCCCCTCTATATCCCTGTTCCCCAGTATCTCCCCTCTATATCTCTTCCCCACTGCGTTCCCCTCTATATCCCTGTTCCCCTAGTGTGTCCCCTCTATATCCCTGTTCCTCAGTGTGTCTCCTCTATATCCCTCTGTTCCCCAGTGTGTCCCCTCTATATCCCTCTGTTCCCCAGTGTGTCCGCTCTATATCCCTATTCCCCAGTGTGCCCCCTCTATATCCCTCAGTTCCCCAGTGTGTCCGCTCTATATCTCTGTTCCCCAGTATGTCCGCTCTATATCCCTATTCCTCAGTGTGCCCCTCTATATCCCTCTGTTCCCCAGTGTGTCCCCTCTATAAACCTGTTCCCCAATGTGTCCCCTCTATATCCCTGTTTCCCAGTGTGCCCCCTCTATAGCCCTGTTCCCCAATGTGTCCCCTCTATATCCCTGTTCCCCAATGTGTCCCCTCTATATCCCAGTTTCCCAGGGTGTCCCCTCCATATCCCTGTTTCCCAGTGTGCCCCCTCTATATCCCTGTTCCCCAGTGTGTCCCCTCTATATCCCTGTTCCCCAGTGTGTCCCCTCTATATCCCTGTTCCCCAAGTGTGCCCCCTCTATATCCCTGTTCCCCAGTGTGCCCCTCTATATCCCTCTGTTCCCCAGTGTGTCCCCTCTATAAACCTGTTCCCCAATGTGTCCCTTCTATATCCCTGTTCCCCAGTGTGTCCGCTCTATATTCCTGTTCCCCCAGTGTGCCCCCTCTATATTCCTGTTCCTCAGTGTGTCCCCTCTATATCCCTCTGTTCCCCAGTGTGCCTCCTCTATATCCCTCTGTTCCCCAGTGTGTCCCCTCTATAAACCTGTTCCCCAGTGTGTCCCCTCTATATCCCTGTTCCCCAGTGTGTCCCCCTCTATATCCCTGTTCCCACAGTGCGTCCCCTCTACATCCCTGTTCCCCAGTGTGTCCCCTCTATATCACACTGTTCCCGAGTGTGTCCCCCTCTATATCCCCCTGTTCCCGACTGTGCCCCGTCCATATCTCTGTTCCCCAGTGTGTCCCCTCTATATCCCTGTTCCCCAAGTGTGCCCCCTCTATATCCCTGTTCCCCAGTGTGCCCCTCTATATCCCTCTGTTCCCCAGTGTGTCCCCTCTATAAACCTGTTCCCCAATGTGTCCCTTCTATATCCCTGTTCCCCAGTGTGTCCGCTCTATATCCCCCTGTTCCCCAGTGGGTCCCCTCTATATCCCCCTGTTCCCCAGTGTGTCCCCTCTATATCCCCCTGTTCCCGAGTGTGCCCCCTCTATATCCCCCTTTTCCCCAGTGTGTCCCCTCTATATCCCTGTTCCTCAGTGTGTCCCCTCTATATCCCTGTTCCCCAGTGTGTCCCCTCTATATCCCTGTTCCCCAGTGTGTCCCCTCTATATCCCTCTTCCCCAGTGTATCCCCTCTATATCCCTGTTCCCCAGTGTGTCCCCTCTATATCCTTGTTCCCCAGTGTGTCCCCTCGATATCCCTCTGTTCCCCAGTGTGTCCCCTCTATAAACCTGTTCCCCAGTGTGCCCCCTCTATATCCCAGTTTCCCAGGGTGACCCTCTATATCCCTGTTTCCCAGTGTGCCCCCTCTAGATCCCTGTTCCCCAGTGTGTCCCCCTCTATATCCCTGTTCCCCAGTGTGCCCTCTATATCCCTGTTCCCCAGTGTGCCCCTCTATATCCCCCATTTCCTCAGTGTGTCCGCTCTATATCTCTGTTCTCCTGTGTGTCCGCTCTATATCCCTGTTCCCCCAGTGTGCCCCCTCTATATCCCTGTTCCCCAGTGTGTCCCCTCTATATCCCTGTTCCCCAGTGTGTCCCCTCTATATCCCCCAGTTCCTCAGTGTGTCCCCTCTATAAACCTGTTCCCCAATGTGTCCCCGCTATAACCCTGTTCCCCAGTGTGTCCCCTCTATATCCCTGTTCCCCAGTGTGCATCCTCTATATCCCTCTGTTCCCCAGTGTGTCCCCTCTATATCCCTGCTCCCCAGTGTGTCCCCTCTATATCTCTGTTCCCCAGTGTGTCCCCCTCTATATCCCTGTTCCCCAGTGTGCATCCTCTATATCCCTCTGTTCCCCAGTGTGTCCTCCTCTATATCCCTGTTCCAAAGTGTGTCCCCTCTATATCCCTGTTCCCCAGTGTGTCCCCCTCTATATCCCTGTTCCCCAGTGTGCCCCTCTATATCCCTGTTCCCCCAGTGTGTCCCCTCTATATCCCTGTTCCCCAGTGTGTCCCCCTCAATATTCCTGTTCCCCAGTGTGTCCCCTCTATATCCCTGTTCCCCAGTGTGTCCCTCTCTATATCCCTGTTCACCCAGTGTATCCCCTCTATATCCCCCTGTTCCCAAGTGTGTCCCCTCTATATCCCCCTGTTCCCCAGTGTGTCCCCTCTATATCCCTGTTCCCCAGTGTGCCCCCTCTATATCCCTGTTCCCCAGTGTGCCCCCTCTATATCCCTGATCCCCAGTGTGTCCCCCTCTATATCCCTGTTCCCCAGTGTGTCCCCTCTAAATCTCTTCCCCAGTGTGTCCTCCTCGATATCCCTGTTCCCCAGTGTGTCCCCCTCTATATCCCTGTTCCCCAATGTGTCCCCGCTATATCCCTGTTCCCCAGTGTGTCCCCTCTATATCCCTGTTCCCCAGTGTGCCTCCTCTATATCCCTCTGTTCCCCAGTGTGTCCCCTCTATATCCCTGCTCCCCAGTGTGTCCCCTCTATATCTCTGTTCCCCAGTGTGTCCTCCTCTATATCCCTGTTCCAACGTGTGTCCCCTCTATATCCCTGTTCCCCAGTGTGTCCCCCTCTATATCCCTCTGTTCCGCAGTGTGTTCCCTCTGTATCCTTGTTCCCCGGTGTGTCCCCTCTATATCCCTGTTCCCCAGTGCGTCCCCTCTATATCCCTGTTCCCCAGTGCGTCCCCTCTATATCCCTGTTCCCCCAGTGTGTCCCCTCTATATCCCTGTTCCCCAGTGTGTCCCCTCTATATCCTTGCTCCCCAGTGTGTCCCCTCTATATCCCTCTGTTCCCCACTGTGTCCCCTCTATATCCCAGTTCCCCAGTATGTTACCCTCTATATCCCTGTTCCCCAGTGTGTCCCCTCTATATCCCTGTTCCCCAGTATCTCCCCTCTATATCTCTTCCCCAGTGCGTTCCCCTCTATATCCCTGTTCCCCTAGTGTGTCCCCTCTATATCCCTGTTCCTCAGTGTGTCTCCTCTATATACCTCTGTTCCCCAGTGTGTCCCCTCTATATCCCTCTGTTCCCCAGTGTGTCCGCTCTATATCCCTATTCCCCAGTGTGCCCCCTCTATATCCCTCAGTTCCCCAGTGTGTCCGCTCTATATCTCTGTTCCCCAGTATGTCCGCTCTATTTCCCTGTTCCCCCAGTGTGTCCGCTCTATATCCCTGTTCCCCCAGTGTGCCCCCTCTATATCCCTGTTTCCCAGTGTGTCCCCTCTATATCCCTATTCCTCAGTGTGCCCCTCTATATCCCTCTGTTCCCCAGTGTGTCCCCTCTATAAACCTGTTCCCCAATGTGTCCCCTCTATATCCCTGTTTCCCAGTGTGCCCCCTCTATAGCCCTGTTCCCCAATGTGTCCCCTCTATATCCCTGTTCCCCAATGTGTCCCCTCTATATCCCAGTTTCCCAGGGTGTCCCCTCCATATCCCTGTTTCCCAGTGTGCCCCCTCTATATCCCTGTTCCCCAGTGTGTCCCCTCTATATCCCTGTTCCCCAGTGTGTCCCCTCTATATCCCTGTTCCCCAAGTGTGCCCCCTCTATATCCCTGTTCCCCAGTGTGCCCCTCTATATCCCTCTGTTCCCCAGTGTGTCCCCTCTATAAACCTGTTCCCCAATGTGTCGCTTCTATATCCCTGTTCCCCAGTGTGTCCGCTCTATATTCCTGTTCCCCCAGTGTGCCCCCTCTATATCCCTGTTCCTCAGTGTGTCCCCTCTATATCCCTCTGTTCCCCAGTGTGCCTCCTCTATATCCCTCTGTTCCCCAGTGTGTCCCCTCTATATCCCCCTGTTCTCCAGTGTGTCCCCTCTATATCACACTGTTCCCGAGTGTGTCCCCCTCTATATCCCCCTGTTCCCGACTGTGCCCCGTCCATATCTCTGTTCCCCAGTGTGTCCCCTCTATATCCCTGTTCCCCAAGTGTGCCCCCTCTATATCCCTGTTCCCCAGTGTGCCCCTCTATATCCCTCTGTTCCCCAGTGTGTCCCCTCTATAAACCTGTTCCCCAATGTGTCCCTTCTATATCCCTGTTCCCCAGTGTGTCCGCTCTATATCCCCCTGTTCCCCAGTGGGTCCCCTCTATATCCCCCTGTTCCCCAGTGTGTCCCCTCTATATCCCCCTGTTCCCGAGTGTGCCCCCTCTATATCCCCCTTTTCCCCAGTGTGTCCCCTCTATATCCCTGTTCCCCAGTGTGTCCCCTCTATATCCCTGTTCCCCAGTGTGTCCCCTCTATATCCCTGTTCCCCAGTGTGTCCCCTCTATATCCCTCTTCCCCAGTGTATCCCCTCTATATCCCTGTTCCCCAGTGTGTCCCCTCTATATCCTTGTTCCCCAGTGTGTCCCCTCGATATCCCTCTGTTCCCCAGTGTGTCCCCTCTATAAACCTGTTCCCCAGTGTGCCCCCTTTATATCCCAGTTTCCCAGGGTGACCCTCTATATCCCTGTTTCCCAGTGTGCCCCCTCTAGATCCCTGTTCCCCAGTGTGTCCCCCTCTATATCCCTGTTCCCCAGTGTGCCCTCTATATCCCTGTTCCCCAGTGTGCCCCTCTATATCCCCCATTTCCTCAGTGTGTCCGCTCTATATCTCTGTTCTCCTGTGTGTCCGCTCTATATCCCTGTTCCCCCAGTGTGCCCCCTCTATATCCCTGTTCCCCAGTGTGTCCCCTCTATATCCCTGTTCCCCAGTGTGTCCCCTCTATATCCCCCAGTTCCTCAGTGTGTCCCCTCTATAAACCTGTTCCCCAATGTGTCCCCGCTATAACCCTGTTCCCCAGTGTGTCCCCTCTATATCCCTGTTCCCCAGTGTGCATCCTCTATATCCCTCTGTTCCCCAGTGTGTCCCCTCTATATCCCTGCTCCCCAGTGTGTCCCCTCTATATCTCTGTTCCCCAATGTGTCCTCCTCTATATCCCTGTTCCAAAGTGTGTCCCCTCTATATCCCTGTTCCCCAGTGTGTCCCCCTCTATATCCCTGTTCCCCAGTGTGCCCCTCTATATCCCTGTTCCCCCAGTGTGTCCCCTCTATATCCCTGTTCCCCAGTGTGTCCCCCTCAATATTCCTGTTCCCCAGTGTGTCCCCTCTATATCCCTGTTCCCCAGTGTGTCCCTCTCTATATCCCTGTTCACCCAGTGTATCCCCTCTATATCCCCCTGTTCCCCAGTGTGTCCCCTCTATATCCCCCTGTTCCCCAGTGTGTCCCCTCGATATCCCTGTTCCCCATGTGTCCCCTCTATATCCCCCTGTTCCCCAGTGTGTCTCCTCTATATCCCTGTTCCCCCAGTGTGTCCCCTCTATATCCCCCTGTTCCCCAGTGTGTCTCCTCTATATCCCTGTTCACCAGTGTATCCCCTCTATATCCCTGTTCCCCAGTGTGTCCCCTCTATATCCCTGTTCCCCAGTGTGCCCCCTCTATATCCCTGTTCCCCAGTGTGCCCCCTCTATATCCCTGATCCCCAGTGTGTCCCCCTCTATATCCCTGTTCCTCAGTGTGTCCCCATCTATATCCCTGTTCCCCAGTGTGTCCCCTCTAAATCTCTTCCCCAGTGTGTCCTCCTCGATATCCCTGTTCCCCAGTGTGTCCCCCTCTATATCCCTGTTCTCCAATGTGTCCCCGCTATATCCCTGTTCCCCAGTGTGTCCCCTCTATATCCCTGTTTCCCAGTGTGCCTCCTCTATATCCCTCTGTTCCCCAGTGTGTCCCCTCTATATCCCTGCTCCCCAGTGTGTCCCCTCTATATCTCTGTTCCCCAGTGTGTCCTCCTCTATATCCCTGTTCCAACGTGTGTCCCCTCTATATCCCTGTTCCCCAGTGTGTCCCCCTCTATATCCCTCTGTTCCGCAGTGTGTTCCCTCTATATCCTTGTTCCCAGGTGTGTCCCCTCTATATCCCTGTTCCCCAGTGCGTCCCCTCTATATCCCTGTTCCCCAGTGCGTCCCCTCTATATCCCTGTTCCCCCAGTGTGCCCCCTCTATATCCCTGTTCCCCAGTGTGTCCCCTCTATATCCTTGTTCCCCAGTGTGTCCCCTCTATATCCCTCTGTTCCCCACTGTGTCCCCTCTATATCCCTGTTCCCCAGTATGTTACCCTCTATATCCCTGTTCCCCAGTGTGTCCCCTCTATATCCCTGTTCCCCAGTATCTCCCCTCTATATCTCTTCCCCACTGCGTTCCCCTCTATATCCCTGTTCCCCTAGTGTGTCCCCTCTATATCCCTGTTCCTCAGTGTGTCTCCTCTATATCCCTCTGTTCCCCAGTGTGTCCCCTCTATATCCCTCTGTTCCCCAGTGTGTCCGCTCTATATCCCTATTCCCCAGTGTGCCCCCTCTATATCCCTCAGTTCCCCAGTGTGTCCGCTCTATATCTCTGTTCCCCAGTATGTCCCCTCTATATCCCTGTTCCCCAGTGTGTCCCCTCTATATCCCCCAGTTCCTCAGTGTGTCCCCTCTATAAACCTGTTCCCCAATGTGTCCCCGCTATAACCCTGTTCCCCAGTGTGTCCCCTCTATATCCCTGTTCCCCAGTGTGCATCCTCTATATCCCTCTGTTCCCCAGTGTGTCCCCTCTATATCCCTGCTCCCCAGTGTGTCCCCTCTATATCTCTGTTCCCCAATGTGTCCTCCTCTATATCCCTGTTCCAAAGTGTGTCCCCTCTATATCCCTGTTCCCCAGTGTGTCCCCCTCTATATCCCTGTTCCCCAGTGTGCCCCTCTATATCCCTGTTCCCCCAGTGTGTCCCCTCTATATCCCTGTTCCCCAGTGTGTCCCCCTCAATATTCCTGTTCCCCAGTGTGTCCCCTCTATATCCCTGTTCCCCAGTGTGTCCCTCTCTATATCCCTGTTCACCCAGTGTATCCCCTCTATATCCCCCTGTTCCCCAGTGTGTCCCCTCTATATCCCCCTGTTCCCCAGTGTGTCCCCTCGATATCCCTGTTCCCCATGTGTCCCCTCTATATCCCCCTGTTCCCCAGTGTGTCTCCTCTATATCCCTGTTCCCCCAGTGTGTCCCCTCTATATCCCCCTGTTCCCCAGTGTGTCTCCTCTATATCCCTGTTCACCAGTGTATCCCCTCTATATCCCTGTTCCCCAGTGTGTCCCCTCTATATCCCTGTTCCCCAGTGTGCCCCCTCTATATCCCTGTTCCCCAGTGTGCCCCCTCTATATCCCTGATCCCCAGTGTGTCCCCCTCTATATCCCTGTTCCTCAGTGTGTCCCCATCTATATCCCTGTTCCCCAGTGTGTCCCCTCTAAATCTCTTCCCCAGTGTGTCCTCCTCGATATCCCTGTTCCCCAGTGTGTCCCCCTCTATATCCCTGTTCTCCAATGTGTCCCCGCTATATCCCTGTTCCCCAGTGTGTCCCCTCTATATCCCTGTTTCCCAGTGTGCCTCCTCTATATCCCTCTGTTCCCCAGTGTGTCCCCTCTATATCCCTGCTCCCCAGTGTGTCCCCTCTATATCTCTGTTCCCCAGTGTGTCCTCCTCTATATCCCTGTTCCAACGTGTGTCCCCTCTATATCCCTGTTCCCCAGTGTGTCCCCCTCTATATCCCTCTGTTCCGCAGTGTGTTCCCTCTATATCCTTGTTCCCAGGTGTGTCCCCTCTATATCCCTGTTCCCCAGTGCGTCCCCTCTATATCCCTGTTCCCCAGTGCGTCCCCTCTATATCCCTGTTCCCCCAGTGTGCCCCCTCTATATCCCTGTTCCCCAGTGTGTCCCCTCTATATCCTTGTTCCCCAGTGTGTCCCCTCTATATCCCTCTGTTCCCCACTGTGTCCCCTCTATATCCCTGTTCCCCAGTATGTTACCCTCTATATCCCTGTTCCCCAGTGTGTCCCCTCTATATCCCTGTTCCCCAGTATCTCCCCTCTATATCTCTTCCCCACTGCGTTCCCCTCTATATCCCTGTTCCCCTAGTGTGTCCCCTCTATATCCCTGTTCCTCAGTGTGTCTCCTCTATATCCCTTTGTTCCCCAGTGTGTCCCCTCTATATCCCTCTGTTCCCCAGTGTGTCCGCTCTATATCCCTATTCCCCAGTGTGCCCCCTCTATATCCCTCAGTTCCCCAGTGTGTCCGCTCTATATCTCTGTTCCCCAGTATGTCCGCTCTATTTACCTGTTCCCCCAGTGTGTCCGCTCTATATCCCTGTTCCCCCAGTGTGCCCCCTCTATATCCCTGTTTCCCAGTGTGTCCCCTCTATATCCCTATTCCTCAGTGTGCCCCTCTATATCCCTCTGTTCCCCAGTGTGTCCCCTCTATAAACCTGTTCCCCAATGTGTCCCCTCTATATCCCTGTTTCCCAGTGTGCCCCCTCTATAGCCCTGTTCCCCAATGTGTCCCCTCGAAATCCCTGTTCCCCAATGTGTCCCCTCTATATCCCAGTTTCCCAGGGTGTCCCCTCCATATCCCTGTTTCCCAGTGTGCCCCCTCTATATCCCTGTTCCCCAGTGTGTCCCCTCTATATCCCTGTTCCCCAATGTGTCCCCTCTATATCCCTGTTCCCCAAGTGTGCCCCCTCTATATCCCTGTTCCCCAGTGTGCCCCTCTATATCCCTCTGTTCCCCAGTGTGTCCCCTCTATAAACCTGTTCCCCAATGTGTCCCTTCTATATCCCTGTTCCCCAGTGTGTCCGCTCTATATTCCTGTTCCCCCAGTGTGCCCCCTCTATATTCCTGTTCCTCAGTGTGTCCCCTCTATATCCCTCTGTTCCCCAGTGTGCCTCCTCTATATCCCTCTGTTCCCCAGTGTGTCCCCTCTATAAACCTGTTCCCCAGTGTGTCCCCTCTATATCCCTGTTCCCCAGTGTGTCCCCCTCTATATCCCTGTTCCCCCAGTGTGTCCCCTCTACATCCCTGTTCCCCAGTGTGTCCCCTCTATATCACACTGTTCCCGAGTGTGTCCCCCTCTATATCCCCCTGTTCCCGACTGTGCCCCGTCCATATCTCTGTTCCCCAGTGTGTCCCCTCTATATCCCTGTTCCCCAAGTGTGCCCCCTCTATATCCCTGTTCCCCAGTGTGCCCCTCTATATCCCTCTGTTCCCCAGTGTGTCCCCTCTATAAACCTGTTCCCCAATGTGTCCCTTCTATATCCCTGTTCCCCAGTGTGTCCGCTCTATATCCCCCTGTTCCCCAGTGGGTCCCCTCTATATCCCCCTGTTCCCCAGTGTGTCCCCTCTATATCCCCCTGTTCCCGAGTGTGCCCCCTCTATATCCCCCTTTTCCCCAGTGTGTCCCCTCTATATCCCTGTTCCTCAGTGTGTCCCCTCTATATCCCTGTTCCCCAGTGTGTCCCCTCTATATCCCTGTTCCCCAGTGTGTCCCCTCTATATCCCTCTTCCCCAGTGTATCCCCTCTATATCCCTGTTCCCCAGTGTGTCCCCTCTATATCCTTGTTCCCCAGTGTGTCCCCTCGATATCCCTCTGTTCCCCAGTGTGTCCCCTCTATAAACCTGTTCCCCAGTGTGCCCCCTCTATATCCCAGTTTCCCAGGGTGACCCTCTATATCCCTGTTTCCCAGTGTGCCCCCTCTAGATCCCTGTTCCCCAGTGTGTCCCCCTCTATATCCCTGTTCCCCAGTGTGCCCTCTATATCCCTGTTCCCCAGTGTGCCCCTCTATATCCCCCATTTCCTCAGTGTGTCCGCTCTATATCTCTGTTCTCCTGTGTGTCCGCTCTATATCCCTGTTCCCCCAGTGTGCCCCCTCTATATCCCTGTTCCCCAGTGTGTCCCCTCTATATCCCTGTTCCCCAGTGTGTCCCCTCTATATCCGCCAGTTCCTCAGTGTGTCCCCTCTATAAACCTGTTCCCCAATGTGTCCCCGCTATAACCCTGTTCCCCAGTGTGTCCCCTCTATATCCCTGTTCCCCAGTGTGCATCCTCTATATCCCTCTGTTCCCCAGTGTGTCCCCTCTATATCGCTGCTCCCCAGTGTGTCCCCTCTATATCTCTGTTCCCCAATGTGTCCTCCTCTATATCCCTGTTCCAAAGTGTGTCCCCTCTATATCCCTGTTCCCCAGTGTGTCCCCCTCTATATCCCTGTTCCCCAGTGTGCCCCTCTATATCCCTGTTCCCCCAGTGTGTCCCCTCTATATCCCTGTTCCCCAGTGTGTCCCCCTCAATATTCCTGTTCCCCAGTGTGTCCCCTCTATATCCCTGTTCCCCAGTGTGTCCCTCTCTATATCCCTGTTCACCCAGTGTATCCCCTCTATATCCCCCTGTTCCCCAGTGTGTCCCCTCTATATCCCCCTGTTCCCCAGTGTGTCCCCTCTATATCCCTGTTCCCCATGTGTCCCCTCTATAACCCCCTGTTCCCCAGTGTGTCTCCTCTATATCCCTGTTCCCCCAGTGTGTCCCCTCTATAACCCCCTGTTCCCCAGTGTGTCTCCTCTATATCCCTGTTCACCAGTGTATCCCCTCTATATCCCTGTTCCTCAGTGTGTCCCCTCTATATCCCTGTTCCCCAGTGTGCCCCCTCTATATCCCTTTTCCCCAGTGTGCCCCCTCTATATCCCTGATCCCCAGTGTGTCCCCCTCTATATCCCTGTTCCTCAGTGTGTCCCCATCTATATCCCTGTTCCCCAGTGTGTCCCCTCTAAATCTCTTCCCCAGTGTGTCCTCCTCGATATCCCTGTTCCCCAGTGTGTCCCCCTCTATATCCCTGTTCCCCAATGTGTCCCCGCTATATCCCTGTTCCCCAGTGTGTCCCCTCTATATCCCTGTTCCCCAGTGTGCCTCCTCTATATCCCTCTGTTCCCCAGTGTGTCCCCTCTATATCCCTGCTCCCCAGTGTGTCCCCTCTATATCTCTGTTCCCCAGTGTGTCCTCCTCTATACCCCTGTTCCAACGTGTGTCCCCTCTATATCCCTGTTCCCCAGTGTGTCCCCCTCTATATCCCTCTGTTCCGCAGTGTGTTCCCTCTATATCCTTGTTCCCCGGTGTGTCCCCTCTATATCCCCCTGTTCCCCAGTGTGTCCCCTCGATATCCCTGTTCCCCATGTGTCCCCTCTATATCCCCCTGTTCCCCAGTGTGTCTCCTCTATATCCCTGTTCCCCCAGTGTGTCCCCTCTATATCCCCCTGTTCCCCAGTGTGTCTCCTCTATATCCCTGTTCACCAGTGTATCCCCTCTATATCCCTGTTCCCCAGTGTGTCCCCTCTATATCCCTGTTCCCCAGTGTGCCCCCTCTATATCCCTGTTCCCCAGTGTGCCCCCTCTATATCCCTGATCCCCAGTGTGTCCCCCTCTATATCCCTGTTCCTCAGTGTGTCCCCATCTATATCCCTGTTCCCCAGTGTGTCCCCTCTAAATCTCTTCCCCAGTGTGTCCTCCTCGATATCCCTGTTCCCCAGTGTGTCCCCCTCTATATCCCTGTTCTCCAATGTGTCCCCGCTATATCCCTGTTCCCCAGTGTGTCCCCTCTATATCCCTGTTTCCCAGTGTGCCTCCTCTATATCCCTCTGTTCCCCAGTGTGTCCCCTCTATATCCCTGCTCCCCAGTGTGTCCCCTCTATATCTCTGTTCCCCAGTGTGTCCTCCTCTATACCCCTGTTCCAACGTGTGTCCCCTCTATATCCCTGTTCCCCAGTGTGTCCCCCTCTATATCCCTCTGTTCCGCAGTGTGTTCCCTCTATATCCTTGTTCCCAGGTGTGTCCCCTCTATATCCCTGTTCCCCAGTGCGTCCCCTCTATATCCCTGTTCCCCAGTGCGTCCCCTCTATATCCCTGTTCCCCCAGTGTGCCCCCTCTATATCCCTGTTCCCCAGTGTGTCCCCTCTATATCCTTGTTCCCCAGTGTGTCCCCTCTATATCCCTCTGTTCCCCACTGTGTCCC
Source organism: Pristiophorus japonicus (assembly GCF_044704955.1). Lineage (NCBI taxonomy): Eukaryota > Metazoa > Chordata > Chondrichthyes > Pristiophoridae > Pristiophorus > Pristiophorus japonicus. The sequence goes on from NC_091996.1 coordinate 94,592,239, forward strand.
CTCTATATCCCTGTTCCCCAGTATGTTACCCTCTATATCCCTGTTCCCCAGTGTGTCCCCTCTATATCCCTGTTCCCCAGTATCTCCCCTCTATATCTCTTCCCCACTGCGTTCCCCTCTATATCCCTGTTCCCCTAGTGTGTCCCCTCTATATCCCTGTTCCTCAGTGTGTCTCCTCTATATCCCTCTGTTCCCCAGTGTGTCCCCTCTATATCCCTCTGTTCCCCAGTGTGTCCGCTCTATATCCCTATTCCCCAGTGTGCCCCCTCTATATCCCTCAGTTCCCCAGTGTGTCCGCTCTATATCTCTGTTCCCCAGTATGTCCGCTCTATTTCCCTGTTCCCCCAGTGTGTCCGCTCTATATCCCTGTTCCCCCAGTGTGCCCCCTCTATATCCCTGTTTCCCAGTGTGTCCCCTCTATATCCCTATTCCTCAGTGTGCCCCTCTATATCCCTCTGTTCCCCAGTGTGTCCCCTCTATAAACCTGTTCCCCAATGTGTCCCCTCTATATCCCTGTTTCCCAGTGTGCCCCCTCTATAGCCCTGTTCCCCAATGTGTCCCCTCGAAATCCCTGTTCCCCAATGTGTCCCCTCTATATCCCAGTTTCCCAGGGTGTCCCCTCCATATCCCTGTTTCCCAGTGTGCCCCCTCTATATCCCTGTTCCCCAGTGTGTCCCCTCTATATCCCTGTTCCCCAATGTGTCCCCTCTATATCCCTGTTCCCCAAGTGTGCCCCCTCTATATCCCTGTTCCCCAGTGTGCCCCTCTATATCCCTCTGTTCCCCAGTGTGTCCCCTCTATAAACCTGTTCCCCAATGTGTCCCTTCTATATCCCTGTTCCCCAGTGTGTCCGCTCTATATTCCTGTTCCCCCAGTGTGCCCCCTCTATATTCCTGTTCCTCAGTGTGTCCCCTCTATATCCCTCTGTTCCCCAGTGTGCCTCCTCTATATCCCTCTGTTCCCCAGTGTGTCCCCTCTATAAACCTGTTCCCCAGTGTGTCCCCTCTATATCCCTGTTCCCCAGTGTGTCCCCCTCTATATCCCTGTTCCCCCAGTGTGTCCCCTCTACATCCCTGTTCCCCAGTGTGTCCCCTCTATATCACACTGTTCCCGAGTGTGTCCCCCTCTATATCCCCCTGTTCCCGACTGTGCCCCGTCCATATCTCTGTTCCCCAGTGTGTCCCCTCTATATCCCTGTTCCCCAAGTGTGCCCCCTCTATATCCCTGTTCCCCAGTGTGCCCCTCTATATCCCTCTGTTCCCCAGTGTGTCCCCTCTATAAACCTGTTCCCCAATGTGTCCCTTCTATATCCCTGTTCCCCAGTGTGTCCGCTCTATATCCCCCTGTTCCCCAGTGGGTCCCCTCTATATCCCCCTGTTCCCCAGTGTGTCCCCTCTATATCCCCCTGTTCCCGAGTGTGCCCCCTCTATATCCCCCTTTTCCCCAGTGTGTCCCCTCTATATCCCTGTTCCTCAGTGTGTCCCCTCTATATCCCTGTTCCCCAGTGTGTCCCCTCTATATCCCTGTTCCCCAGTGTGTCCCCTCTATATCCCTCTTCCCCAGTGTATCCCCTCTATATCCCTGTTCCCCAGTGTGTCCCCTCTATATCCTTGTTCCCCAGTGTGTCCCCTCGATATCCCTCTGTTCCCCAGTGTGTCCCCTCTATAAACCTGTTCCCCAGTGTGCCCCCTCTATATCCCAGTTTCCCAGGGTGACCCTCTATATCCCTGTTTCCCAGTGTGCCCCCTCTAGATCCCTGTTCCCCAGTGTGTCCCCCTCTATATCCCTGTTCCCCAGTGTGCCCTCTATATCCCTGTTCCCCAGTGTGCCCCTCTATATCCCCCATTTCCTCAGTGTGTCCGCTCTATATCTCTGTTCTCCTGTGTGTCCGCTCTATATCCCTGTTCCCCCAGTGTGCCCCCTCTATATCCCTGTTCCCCAGTGTGTCCCCTCTATATCCCTGTTCCCCAGTGTGTCCCCTCTATATCCCCCAGTTCCTCAGTGTGTCCCCTCTATAAACCTGTTCCCCAATGTGTCCCCGCTATAACCCTGTTCCCCAGTGTGTCCCCTCTATATCCCTGTTCCCCAGTGTGCATCCTCTATATCCCTCTGTTCCCCAGTGTGTCCCCTCTATATCGCTGCTCCCCAGTGTGTCCCCTCTATATCTCTGTTCCCCAATGTGTCCTCCTCTATATCCCTGTTCCAAAGTGTGTCCCCTCTATATCCCTGTTCCCCAGTGTGTCCCCCTCTATATCCCTGTTCCCCAGTGTGCCCCTCTATATCCCTGTTCCCCCAGTGTGTCCCCTCTATATCCCTGTTCCCCAGTGTGTCCCCCTCAATATTCCTGTTCCCCAGTGTGTCCCCTCTATATCCCTGTTCCCCAGTGTGTCCCTCTCTATATCCCTGTTCACCCAGTGTATCCCCTCTATATCCCCCTGTTCCCCAGTGTGTCCCCTCTATATCCCCCTGTTCCCCAGTGTGTCCCCTCTATATCCCTGTTCCCCATGTGTCCCCTCTATAACCCCCTGTTCCCCAGTGTGTCTCCTCTATATCCCTGTTCCCCCAGTGTGTCCCCTCTATATCCCCCTGTTCCCCAGTGTGTCTCCTCTATATCCCTGTTCACCAGTGTATCCCCTCTATATCCCTGTTCCCCAGTGTGTCCCCTCTATATCCCTGTTCCCCAGTGTGCCCCCTCTATATCCCTGTTCCCCAGTGTGCCCCCTCTATATCCCTGATCCCCAGTGTGTCCCCCTCTATATCCCTGTTCCTCAGTGTGTCCCCATCTATATCCCTGTTCCCCAGTGTGTCCCCTCTAAATCTCTTCCCCAGTGTGTCCTCCTCGATATCCCTGTTCCCCAGTGTGTCCCCCTCTATATCCCTGTTCCCCAATGTGTCCCCGCTATATCCCTGTTCCCCAGTGTGTCCCCTCTATATCCCTGTTCCCCAGTGTGCCTCCTCTATATCCCTCTGTTCCCCAGTGTGTCCCCTCTATATCCCTGCTCCCCAGTGTGTCCCCTCTATATCTCTGTTCCCCAGTGTGTCCTCCTCTATACCCCTGTTCCAACGTGTGTCCCCTCTATATCCCTGTTCCCCAGTGTGTCCCCCTCTATATCCCTCTGTTCCGCAGTGTGTTCCCTCTATATCCTTGTTCCCCAGTGTGTCCCCTCTATATCCCTCTGTTCCCCACTGTGTCCCCTCTATATCCCTGTTCCCCAGTATGTTACCCTCTATATCCCTGTTCCCCAGTGTGTCCCCTCTATATCCCTGTTCCCCAGTATCTCCCCTCTATATCTCTTCCCCACTGCGTTCCCCTCTATATCCCTGTTCCCCTAGTGTGTCCCCTCTATATCCCTGTTCCTCAGTGTGTCTCCTCTATATCCCTCTGTTCCCCAGTGTGTCCCCTCTATATCCCTCTGTTCCCCAGTGTGTCCGCTCTATATCCCTATTCCCCAGTGTGCCCCCTCTATATCCCTCAGTTCCCCAGTGTGTCCGCTCTATATCTCTGTTCCCCAGTATGTCCGCTCTATTTCCCTGTTCCCCCAGTGTGTCCGCTCTATATCCCTGTTCCCCCAGTGTGCCCCCTCTATATCCCTGTTTCCCAGTGTGTCCCCTCTATATCCCTATTCCTCAGTGTGCCCCTCTATATCCCTCTGTTCCCCAGTGTGTCCCCTCTATAAACCTGTTCCCCAATGTGTCCCCTCTATATCCCTGTTTCCCAGTGTGCCCCCTCTATAGCCCTGTTCCCCAATGTGTCCCCTCTATATCCCTGTTCCCCAATGTGTCCCCTCTATATCCCAGTTTCCCAGGGTGTCCCCTCCATATCCCTGTTTCCCAGTGTGCCCCCTCTATATCCCTGTTCCCCAGTGTGTCCCCTCTATATCCCTGTTCCCCAGTGTGTCCCCTCTATATCCCTGTTCCCCAAGTGTGCCCCCTCTATATCCCTGTTCCCCAGTGTGCCCCTCTATATCCCTCTGTTCCCCAGTGTGTCCCCTCTATAAACCTGTTCCCCAATGTGTCCCTTCTATATCCCTGTTCCCCAGTGTGTCCGCTCTATATTCCTGTTCCCCCAGTGTGCCCCCTCTATATTCCTGTTCCTCAGTGTGTCCCCTCTATATCCCTCTGTTCCCCAGTGTGCCTCCTCTATATCCCTCTGTTCCCCAGTGTGTCCCCTCTATATCCCTGTTCCCCAATGTGTCCCCTCTATATCCCCCTGTTCTCCAGTGTGTCCCCTCTATATCACACTGTTCCCGAGTGTGTCCCCCTCTATATCCCCCTGTTCCCGACTGTGCCCCGTCCATATCTCTGTTCCCCAGTGTGTCCCCTCTATATCCCTGTTCCCCAAGTGTGCCCCCTCTATATCCCTGTTCCCCAGTGTGCCCCTCTATATCCCTCTGTTCCCCAGTGTGTCCCCTCTATAAACCTGTTCCCCAATGTGTCCCTTCTATATCCCTGTTCCCCAGTGTGTCCGCTCTATATCCCCCTGTACCCCAGTGGGTCCCCTCTATATCCCCCTGTTCCCCAGTGTGTCCCCTCTATATCCCCCTGTTCCCGAGTGTGCCCCCTCTATATCCCCCTTTTCCCCAGTGTGTCCCCTCTATATCCCTGTTCCCCAGTGTGTCCCCTCTATATCCCTGTTCCCCAGTGTGTCCCCTCTATATCCCTGTTCCCCAGTGTGTCCCCTCTATATCCCTGTTCCCCAGTGTATCCCCTCTATATCCCTGTTCCCCAGTGTGTCCCCTCTATATCCTTGTTCCCCAGTGTGTCCCCTCGATATCCCTCTTTTCCCCAGTGTGTCCCCTCTATATCCCTGTTCCCCAGTGTGTCCCCTCTATATCCCTGTTCCCCAGTGTGCCCCCTCTATATCCCTGTTTACCAGTGTGCCCCCTCTATAGCCCTGTTCCCCAATGTGTCCCCTCTATATCCCGGTTCCCCAATGTGTCCCCTCTATATCCCAGTTTCCCAGGGTGTCCCCTCCATATCCCTGTTTCCCAGTGTGCCCCCTCTATATCCCTGTTCCCCAGTGTGTCCCCTCTATATCCCAGTTCCCCAGTGTGTCCCCTCTATATCCCTGTTCCCCAGTGTGTCCCCTCGATATCCCTGTTCCCCAGTGTGTCCCCTCTATATCTCTGTTCCCCAGTGTGTCCCCTCTATATCCCTGTTCCCCAAGTGTGCTCCCTCTATATCCCTGTTCCCCAGTGTGCCCCTCTATATCCCTCTGTTCCCCAGTGTGTCCCCTCTATAAACCTGTTCCCCAATGTGTCCCTTCTATATCCCTGTTCCCCAGTGTGTCCGCTCTATATTCCTGTTCCCCCAGTGTGCCCCCTCTATATCCCTGTTCCTCAGTGTGTCCCCTCTATATCCCTCTGTTCCCCAGTGTGCCTCCTCTATATCCCTCTGTTCCCCAGTGTGTCCCCTCTATATCCCTGTTCCCCAGTGTGTCCCCTCTATATCCCCCTGTTCCCCAGTGTGTCCCCTCTATATCACACTGTTCCCGAGTGTGTCCTCCTCTATATCCCCCTGTTCCCGAGTGTGCCCCCTCTATATCCCCCTGTTCCCCAGTGTGTCCCCTCTATATCCCCCTGTTCCCCAGTGTGTCCCCTCTATATCCCCCTGTTCCCGAGTGTGCCCCCTCTATATCCCCCTGTTCCCCAGTGTGTCCCCTCTATATCCCTATTCCCCAGTGTGTCACCTCTATATCCCTGTTCCCCAGTGTGTCCCCCTCTATATCCCCCTGTTCCCCAGTGTGTCCCCTCTATATCCCTGTTCCCCAGTGTGTCCCCCTCTATATCCCTGTTCCCCAGTGTGCCCCCTCTTTAACCCTGTTCCCCAGTGTGTCCCCTCTATATCCCTGTTCCCCAATGTGTCCCCTCTATATCCCAGTTTCCCAGGGTGTCCCCTCTATATCCCTGTTTCCCAGTGTGCCCCCTCTATATCCCTGTTCCCCAGTATGTCCCCTCTATATCCCTGTTCCCCAGTGTGTCCCCGCTATATCCCTGTTCCCCAGCGTGTCCCCTCTATATCCCTGTTCCCCAGTGTGTCCCCCTCGATATCCCTGTTCCCCAGTGTGTCCCCCTCTATATCCCTGTTCCCCAGTGTTGCCCTCTATATTCCTGTTCCCCAGTGTGCCCCTCTATATCCCCCATTTCCTCAGTATGTCCGCTCAATATCTCTGTTCTCCTGTGTGTCCGCTCTATATCCCTGTTCACCAGTGTATCCCCTCTATATCCCTGTTCCCCAGTGTGTCCCCTCTATATCCCTGTTCCCCAGTGTGCCCCCTCTATATCCCTGTTCCCCAGTGTGCCCCCTCTATATCCCTGATCCCCAGTGTGTCCCCCTCTATATCCCTGTTCCTCAGTGTGTCCCCATCTATATCCCTGTTCCCCAGTGTGTCCCCTGTTCCCCAGTGTGTCCCCCTCTATATCCCTGTTCCCCAGTGTACCCCCTCTATATCCCTGTTCCCCAGTGTGTCCCATCTATATCCCTGTTCCCCAGTGTGCCCCCTCTTTAACCCTGTTCCCCAGTGTGTCCCCTCTATATCCCAGTTTCCCAGGGTGTCCCCTCTATATCCCTGTTTCCCAGTGTGCCCCCTCTATATCCCTGTTCCCCAGTATGTCCCCTCTATATCCATGTTCCCCAGTGTGTCCCCGCTATATCCCTGTTCCCCAGCGTGTCCCCTCTATATCCCTGTTCCCCAGTGTGTCCCCCTCGATATCCCTGTTCCCCAGTGTCCCCCCCTCTATATCCCTGTTCCCCAGTGTTGCCCTCTATATCCCTGTTCCCCAGTGTGCCCCTCTATATCCCCCATTTCCTCAGTGTGTCCGCTCTATATCTCTGTTCTCCTGTGTGTCCGCTCTATATCCCTGTTCACCAGTGTATCCCCTCTATATCCCTGTTCCCCAGTGTGTCCCTTCTATATCCCTGTTCCCCAGTGTGTCCGCTCTATATTCCTGTTCCCCCAGTGTGCCCCCTCTATATCCCTGTTCCTCAGTGTGTCTCCTCTATATCCCTCTGTTCCCCAGTGTGCCTCCTCTATATCCCTCTGTTCCCCAGTGTGTCCCCTCTATATCCCTGTTCCCCAATGTGTCCCCTCTATATCCCCCTGTTCTCCAGTGTGTCCCCTCTATATCACACTGTTCCCCAGTGTGTCCCCCTCTATATCCCCCTGTTCCCGACTGTGCCCCGTCCATATCTCTGTTCCCCAGTGTGTCCCCTCTATATCCCTGTTCCCCAAGTGTGCCCCCTCTATATCCCTGTTCCCCAGTGTGCCCCTCTATATCCCTCTGTTCCCCAATGTGTCCCCTCTATAAACCTGTTCCCCAATGTGTCCCTTCTATATCCCTGTTCCCCAGTGTGTCCGCTCTATATCCCCCTGTTCCCCAGTGGGACCCCTCTATATCCCCCTGTTCCCCAGTGTGTCCCCTCTATATCCCCCTGTTCCCGAGTGTGCCCCCTCTATATCCCCCTTTTCCCCAGTGTGTCCCCTCTATATCCCTGTTCCCCAGTGTGTCCTCTCTATATCCCTGTTCCCCAGTGTGCCCCCTCTATATCCCTGTTTACCAGTGTGCCCCCTCTTTAGCCCTGTTCCCCAATGTGTCCCCTCTATATCCCTGTTCCCCAATGTGTCCCCTCTATATCCCAGTTTCCCAGGGTGTCCCCTCCATATCCCTGTTTCCCAGTGTGCCCCCTCTATATCCCTGTTCCCCAGTGTGTCCCCTCTATATCCCTGTTCCCCAGTGTGTCCCCTCTATATCCCTGTTCCCCAGTGTGTCCCCTCTATATCCCTGTTCCCCAGTGTGTCCCCTCTATATCTCTGTTCCCCAGTGTGTCCCCTCTATATCCCTGTTCCCCAAGTGTGCTCCCTCTATATTCCTGTTCCCCAGTGTGCCCCTCTATATCCCTCTGTTCCCCAGTGTGTCCCCTCTATAAACCTGTTCCCCAATGTGTCCCTTCTATATCCCTGTTCCCCAGTGTGTCCGCTCTATATTCCTGTTCCCCCAGTGTGCCCCCTCTATATCCCTGTTCCTCAGTGTGTCCCCTCTATATCCCTCTGTTCCCCAGTGTGCCTCCTCTATATCCCCCTGTTCCCCAGTGTGCCCCCTCTATATCCCCCTGTTCCCGAGTGTGTCCCCTCTATATCCCCCTGTTCCCCAGTGTGTCCCCTCTATATCCCCCTGTTCCCGAGTGTGCCCCCTCTATATCCCCCTGTTCCCCAGTGTGTCCCCTCTATATCCCTGTTCCCCAGTGTGTCACCTCTATATCCCTGTTCCCCAGTGTGTCCCCTCTATATCCCTGTTCCCCAGTGTGTCCCCTCTATATCCCTGTTCCCCAGTGTGTCCTCCTCGATATCCCTGTTCCCCAGTGTGTGTCCCTCTATATCCCTGTTCCCCAGTGTGTCCCTTCTATATCTCTGTTCCCCAGTGTGTCCCCTCTATATCCCTGTTTCCCAGTGTGCCCCCTCTATAGCCCTGTTCCCCAATGTGTCCCCTCTATATCCCTGTTCCCCAATGTGTCCCCTCTATATCCCAGTTTCCCAGGGTGTCCCCTCCATATCCCTGTTTCCCAGTGTGCCCCCTCTATATCCCTGTTCCCCAGTGTGTCCCCTCTATATCTCTGTTCCCCAGTGTGTCCCCTCTATATCCCTGTTCCCCAAGTGTGCCCCCTCTATATCCCTGTTCCCCAGTGTGCCCCTCTATATCCCTCTGTTCCCCAGTGTGTCCCCTCTATAAACCTGTTCCCCAATGTGTCCCTTCTATATCCCTGTTCCCCAGTGTGTCCGCTCTATATTCCTGTTCCCCCAGTGTGCCCCCTCTATATTCCTGTTCCTCAGTGTGTCCCCTCTATATCCCTCTGTTCCCCAGTGTGCCTCCTCTATATCCCTCTGTTCCCCAGTGTGTCCCCTCTATATCCCTGTTCCCCAATGTGTCCCCTCTATATCCCCCTGTTCTCCAGTGTGTCCCCTCTATATCACACTGTTCCCGAGTGTGTCCCCCTCTATATCCCCCTGTTCCCGACTGTGCCCCTTCCATATCTCTGTTCCCCAGTGTGTCCCCTCTATATCCCTGTTCCCCAAGTGTGCCCCCTCTATATCCCTGTTCCCCAGTGTGCCCCTCTATATCCCTCTGTTCCCCAGTGTGTCCCCTCTATAAACCTGTTCCCCAATGTGTCCCTTCTATATCCCTGTTCCCCAGTGTGTCCGCTCTATATCCCCCTGTTCCCCAGTGGGTCCCCTCTATATCCCCCTGTTCCCCAGTGTGTCCCCTCTATATCCCCCAGTTCCCGAGTGTGCCCCCTCTATATCCCCCTTTTCCCCAGTGTGTCCCCTCTATATCCCTGTTCCCCAGTGTGTCCCCTCTATATCCCTGTTCCCCAGTGTGTCCCCTCTATATCCCTGTTCCCCAGTGTGTCCCCTCTATATCCCTGTTCCCCAGTGTATCCCCTCTATATCCCTGTTCCCCAGTGTGTCCCCTCTATATCCTTGTTCCCCAGTGTGTCCCCTCGATATCCCCCTTTTCCCCAGTGTGTCCCCTCTATATCCCTGTTCCCCAGTGTGTCCCCTCTATATCCCTGTTCCCCAGTGTGCCCCCTCTATATCCCTGTTTACCAGTGTGCCCCCTCTATAGCCCTGTTCCCCAATGTGTCCCCTCTATATCCCGGTTCCCCAATGTGTCCCCTCTATATCCCAGTTTCCCAGGGTGTCCCCTCCATATCCCTGTTTCCCAGTGTGCCCCCTCTATATCCCTGTTCCCCAGTGTGTCCCCTCTATATCCCAGTTCCCCAGTGTGTCCCCTCTATATCCCTGTTCCCCAGTGTGTCCCCTCGATATCCCTGTTCCCCAGTGTGTCCCCTCTATATCTCTGTTTCCCAGTGTGTCCCCTCTATATCCCTGTTCCCCAAGTGTGCTCCCTCTATATCCCTGTTCCCCAGTGTGCCCCTCTATATCCCTCTGTTCCCCAGTGTGTCCCCTCTATAAACCTGTTCCCCAATGTGTCCCTTCTATATCCCTGTTCCCCAGTGTGTCCGCTCTATATTCCTGTTCCCCCAGTGTGCCCCCTCTATATCCCTGTTCCTCAGTGTGTCCCCTCTATATCCCTCTGTTCCCCAGTGTGCCTCCTCTATATCCCTCTGTTCCCCAGTGTGTCCCCTCTATATCCCTGTTCCCCAGTGTGTCCCCTCTATATCCCCCTGTTCCCCAGTGTGTCCCCTCTATATCACACTGTTCCCGAGTGTGTCCTCCTCTATATCCCCCTGTTCCCGAGTGTGCCCCCTCTATATCCCCCTGTTCCCCAGTGTGTCCCCTCTATATCCCCCTGTTCCCCAGTGTGTCCCCTCTATATCCCCCTGTTCCCGAGTGTGCCCCCTCTATATCCCCCTGTTCCCCAGTGTGTCCCCTCTATATCCCTATTCCCCAGTGTGTCACCTCTATATCCCTGTTCCCCAGTGTGTCCCCCTCTATATCCCCCTGTTCCCCAGTGTGTCCCCTCTATATCCCTGTTCCCCAGTGTGTCCCCCTCTATATCCCTGTTCCCCAGTGTGCCCCCTCTTTAACCCTGTTCCCCAGTGTGTCCCCTCTATATCCCTGTTCCCCAATGTGTCCCCTCTATATCCCAGTTTCCCAGGGTGTCCCCTCTATATCCCTGTTTCCCAGTGTGCCCCCTCTATATCCCTGTTCCCCAGTATGTCCCCTCTATATCCCTGTTCCCCAGTGTGTCCCCGCTATATCCCTGTTCCCCAGCGTGTCCCCTCTATATCCCTGTTCCCCAGTGTGTCCCCCTCGATATCCCTGTTCCCCAGTGTGTCCCCCTCTATATCCCTGTTCCCCAGTGTTGCCCTCTATATTCCTGTTCCCCAGTGTGCCCCTCTATATCCCCCATTTCCTCAGTATGTCCGCTCAATATCTCTGTTCTCCTGTGTGTCCGCTCTATATCCCTGTTCACCAGTGTATCCCCTCTATATCCCTGTTCCCCAGTGTGTCCCCTCTATATCCCTGTTCCCCAGTGTGCCCCCTCTATATCCCTGTTCCCCAGTGTGCCCCCTCTATATCCCTGATCCCCAGTGTGTCCCCCTCTATATCCCTGTTCCTCAGTGTGTCCCCATCTATATCCCTGTTCCCCAGTGTGTCCCCTCTATATCCCTGTTCCCCAGTGTGTCCCCCTCTATATCCCTGTTCCCCAGTGTACCCCCTCTATATCCCTGTTCCCCAGTGTGTCCCATCTATATCCCTGTTCCCCAGTGTGCCCCCTCTTTAACCCTGTTCCCCAGTGTGTCCCCTCTATATCCCTGTTCCCCAATGTGTCCCCTCTATATCCCAGTTTCCCAGGGTGTCCCCTCTATATCCCTGTTTCCCAGTGTGCCCCCTCTATATCCCTGTTCCCCAGTATGTCCCCTCTATATCCCTGTTCCCCAGTGTGTCCCCGCTATATCCCTGTTCCCCAGCGTGTCCCCTCTATATCCCTGTTCCCCAGTGTGTCCCCCTCGATATCCCTGTTCCCCAGTGTCCCCCCCTCTATATCCCTGTTCCCCAGTGTTGCCCTCTATATCCCTGTTCCCCAGTGTGCCCCTCTATATCCCCCATTTCCTCAGTGTGTCCGCTCTATATCTCTGTTCTCCTGTGTGTCCGCTCTATATCCCTGTTCACCAGTGTATCCCCTCTATATCCCTGTTCCCCAGTGTGTTCCTTCTATATCCCTGTTCCCCAGTGTGTCCGCTCTATATTCCTGTTCCCCCAGTGTGCCCCCTCTATATCCCTGTTCCTCAGTGTGTCTCCTCTATATCCCTCTGTTCCCCAGTGTGCCTCCTCTATATCCCTCTGTTCCCCAGTGTGTCCCCTCTATATCCCTGTTCCCCAATGTGTCCCCTCTATATCCCCCTGTTCTCCAGTGTGTCCCCTCTATATCACACTGTTCCCCAGTGTGTCCCCCTCTATATCCCCCTGTTCCCGACTGTGCCCCGTCCATATCTCTGTTCCCCAGTGTGTCCCCTCTATATCCCTGTTCCCCAAGTGTGCCCCCTCTATATCCCTGTTCCCCAGTGTGCCCCTCTATATCCCTCTGTTCCCCAGTGTGTCCCCTCTATAAACCTGTTCCCCAATGTGTCCCTTCTATATCCCTGTTCCCCAGTGTGTCCGCTCTATATCCCCCTGTTCCCCAGTGGGACCCCTCTATATCCCCCTGTTCCCCAGTGTGTCCCCTCTATATCCCCCTGTTCCCGAGTGTGCCCCCTCTATATCCCCCTTTTCCCCAGTGTGTCCCCTGTATATCCCTGTTCCCCAGTGTGTCCTCTCTATATCCCTGTTCCCCAGTGTGCCCCCTCTATATCCCTGTTTACCAGTGTGCCCCCTCTTTAGCCCTGTTCCCCAATGTGTCCCCTCTATATCCCTGTTCCCCAATGTGTCCCCTCTATATCCCAGTTTCCCAGGGTGTCCCCTCCATATCCCTGTTTCCCAGTGTGCCCCCTCTATATCCCTGTTCCCCAGTGTGTCCCCTCTATATCCCTGTTCCCCAGTGTGTCCCCTCTATATCCCTGTTCCCCAGTGTGTCCCCTCTATATCCCTGTTCCCCAGTGTGTCCCCTCTATATCTCTGTTCCCCAGTGTGTCCCCTCTATATCCCTGTTCCCCAAGTGTGCTCCCTCTATATTCCTGTTCCCCAGTGTGCCCCTCTATATCCCTCTGTTCCCCAGTGTGTCCCCTCTATAAACCTGTTCCCCAATGTGTCCCTTCTATATCCCTGTTCCCCAGTGTGTCCGCTCTATATTCCTGTTCCCCCAGTGTGCCCCCTCTATATCCCTGTTCCTCAGTGTGTCCCCTCTATATCCCTCTGTTCCCCAGTGTGCCTCCTCTATATCCCCCTGTTCCCCAGTGTGTCCCCTCTATATCACACTGTTCCCGAGTGTGTCCCCCTCTATATCCCCCTGTTCCCGAGTGTGCCCCCTCTATATCCCCCTGTTCCCCAGTGTGTCCCCTCTATATCCCCCTGTTCCCCAGTGTGTCCCCTCTATATCCCCCTGTTCCCGAGTGTGCCCCCTCTATATCCCCCTGTTCCCCAGTGTGTCCCCTCTATATCCCTGTTCCCCAGTGTGTCACCTCTATATCCCTGTTCCCCAGTGTGTCCCCTCTATATCCCTGTTCCCCAGTGTGTCCCCTCTATATCCCTGTTCCCCAGTGTGTCCTCCTCGATATCCCTGTTCCCCAGTGTGTGTCCCTCTATATCCCTGTTCCCCAGTGTGTCCCTTCTATATCTCTGTTCCCCAGTGTGTCCCCCTCTATATCCCTGTTCCCCAGTGTGCCCCCTCTTTAACCCTGTTCCCCAGTGTGTCCCCTCTATATCCCTGTTCCCCAATGTGTCCCCTCTATATCCCAGTTTCCCAGGGCGTCCCATCTATATCCCTGTTTCCCAGTGTGCCCCCTCTATATCCCTGTTCCCCAGTATGTCCCCTCTATATCCCTGTTCCCCAGTGTGTCCCCGCTATATCCCTGTTCCCCAGCGTGTCCCCTCTATATCCCTGTTCCCCAGTGTGTCCCCCTCGATATCCCTGTTCCCCAGTGTGTCCCCCTCTATATCCTGTTCCCCAGTGTTGCCCTCTATATCCCTGTTCCCCAGTGTGCCCCTCTATATCCCCCATTTCCTCAGTGTGTCCGCTCTATATCTCTGTTCTCCTGTGTGTCCGCTCTATATCCCTGTTCACCAGTGTATCCCCCCTATATCCCTGTTCCCCAGTGTGTCCCCTCTATATCCCTGTTCCCCAGTGTGCCCCCTCTATATCCCTGTTCCCCAGTGTGCCCCCTCTATATCCCTGATCCCCAGTGTGTCCTCCTCTATATCCCTGTTCCCCAGTGTGTCCCCTCTATATCCCTGTTCCCCAGTGTGTCCCCCTCTATATCCCTGTTCCCCAGTGTACCCCCTCTATATCCCTGTTCCCCAGTGTGTCCCCTCTATATCCTTGTTCCACAGTGTGTCCCCCTCTATATCCCTGTTCCCCAGTGTGTCCCCTCTATATCCCCCTGTTCCCCAGTGTGCCCTCCTATATCCCTGTTCCCCAGTGTGTCCCCTCTATATCCCTGTTCCCCAGTGTGTCCCCTCTATATCCCTGTTCCCCAGTGTGTTTCCTCTATACCCCTGTTCCCGAGTGTGTCCCCTTTATATCTCTTCCCCAGTGTGTCCTCCTCGATATCCCTGTTCCCCAGTGTGTCCCCCTCTATATCCCTGTTCCCCAATGTGTCCCCGCTATACCCCTGTTCACCCAGTGTGTCCCCTCTATATCCCCCTGTTCCCCAGTGTGTCCCCTCTATATCCCTGTTCACCAGTGTGTCCCCTCTATATCCCCCTGTTCCCCAGTGTGCCCCCTCTATATCCCTGTTCCCCAGTGTGCCCCCTCTATATCCCTGATCCCCAGTGTGTCCCCCTCTATATCCCTGTTCCTCAGTGTGTCCCCATCTATATCCCTGTTCCCCAGTGTGTCCCCTCTATATCCCTGTTCCCCAGTGTGTCCCCCTCTATATCCCTGTTCCCCAGTGTACCCCCTCTATATCCCTGTTCCCCAGTGTGTCCCCTCTATATCCCTGTTCCACAGTGTGTCCGCTCTATATCCCTGTTCCCCAGTGTGTCCCGTCTATATCCCTGTTCCCCAAGTGTGCCCCCTCTATATCCCTGTTCCCCAGTGTGCCCCTCTATATCCCTCTGTTCCCCAGTGTGTCCACTCTATAAACCTGTTCCCCAATGTGTCCCTTCTATATCCCTGTTCCCCAGTGTGTCCGCTCTATATTCCTGTTCCCCCAGTGTGCCCCGTCTATATCCCTGTTCCTCAGTGTGTCCCCTCTATATCCCTCTGATCCCCAGTGTGCCTCCTCGATATCCCTCTGTTCCCCAGTGTTTCCCGTCTATATCCCTGTTCCCCAGTGTGTCCCCTCTATATCCCCCTGTTCCCCAGTGTGTCCCCTCTATATCACACTGTTCCCGAGTGTGTCCCCCTCTATATCCCCCTGTTCCCGAGTGTGCCCCGTCTATATCCCCCTGTTCCCGAGTGTGCCCCCTCTATATCCCCCTGTTCCCCAGTGTGTCCCCTCTATATCCCTGTTCCCCAGTGTGTCCCCTCTAT
The DNA here is from genome assembly GCF_044704955.1 of Pristiophorus japonicus. Classification (NCBI taxonomy): domain Eukaryota; kingdom Metazoa; phylum Chordata; class Chondrichthyes; family Pristiophoridae; genus Pristiophorus; species Pristiophorus japonicus. Next base: position 94,607,331 of record NC_091996.1, read on the forward strand.
ATCCCCCTGTTCCCCAGTGTGTCCCCTCTATATCCCCCTGTTCCCCAGTGTGTCCCCCTCTATATCCCTGTACCCCCAGTGTGTCCCCTCTATATCCCCCTGTTCCCCAGTGTGTCCCCCCTATATCCCCCTGCTCCCCAGTGTGCCCCTTCTATATCCCCCTGTTCCCGAGTGTGCCCCCTCTATATCCCCCTTTTCCCCAGTGTGTCCCCTCTATATCCTTGTTCCCCAGTGTGTCCCCTCGATATCCCTCTGTTCCCCAGTGTGTCCCCTCTATAAACCTGTTCCCCAGTGTGTCCCCACTATAATCCCTGTTCCCCAGTTTGTCCCCCTCTATATCCCTGTTCCCCCAGTGTGTCCCCTCTACATCCCTGTTCCCCAGTGTGTCCCCTCTATATCCCCCTGTTCCCCAGTGTGTCTCCTCTATATCCCTGTTCACCAGTGTGCCCCCTCTATATCCCTGTTCTCCAGTGTGTCCCCCTCTATATCCCTGTTCCCCAGTGTGTCCCCCTCTATATCCCTGTTCCCCAGTGTGCCCCCTCTATATCCCCCTGTTCCCCAGTGTGCCCCCTCTATATCCCTGTTCTCCAGTGTGCCCGCTCTATATCCCCCTGTTCCCCAGTGTGTCCCCTCTATATCACACTGTTCCCGAGTGTGTCCTCCTCTATATCCCCCTGTTCCCGAGTGTGCCCCCTCTATATCCCCCTGTTCCCCAGTGTGTCCCCTCTATATCCCTGTTCCCCAGTATGTCCCCTCTATATCCCTGTTCCCCAGTGTGTCCCCGCTATATCCCTGTTCCCCAGCGTGTCCCCTCTATATCCCTGTTCCCCAGTGTGTCCCCCTCGATATCCCTGTTCCCCAGTGTGTCCCCCTCTATATCCCTGTTCCCCAGTGTTGCCCTCTATATTCCTGTTCCCCAGTGTGCCCCTCTATATCCCCCATTTCCTCAGTATGTCCGCTCAATATCTCTGTTCTCCTGTGTGTCCGCTCTATATCCCTGTTCACCAGTGTATCCCCTCTATATCCCTGTTCCCCAGTGTGTCCCCTCTATATCCCTGTTCCCCAGTGTGCCCCCTCTATATCCCTGTTCCCCAGTGTGCCCCCTCTATATCCCTGATCCCCAGTGTGTCCCCCTCTATATCCCTGTTCCTCAGTGTGTCCCCATCTATATCCCTGTTCCCCAGTGTGTCCCCTGTTCCCCAGTGTGTCCCCCTCTATATCCCTGTTCCCCAGTGTACCCCCTCTATATCCCTGTTCCCCAGTGTGTCCCATCTATATCCCTGTTCCCCAGTGTGCCCCCTCTTTAACCCTGTTCCCCAGTGTGTCCCCTCTATATCCCAGTTTCCCAGGGTGTCCCCTCTATATCCCTGTTTCCCAGTGTGCCCCCTCTATATCCCTGTTCCCCAGTATGTCCCCTCTATATCCATGTTCCCCAGTGTGTCCCCGCTATATCCCTGTTCCCCAGCGTGTCCCCTCTATATCCCTGTTCCCCAGTGTGTCCCCCTCGATATCCCTGTTCCCCAGTGTCCCCCCCTCTATATCCCTGTTCCCCAGTGTTGCCCTCTATATCCCTGTTCCCCAGTGTGCCCCTCTATATCCCCCATTTCCTCAGTGTGTCCGCTCTATATCTCTGTTCTCCTGTGTGTCCGCTCTATATCCCTGTTCACCAGTGTATCCCCTCTATATCCCTGTTCCCCAGTGTGTCCCTTCTATATCCCTGTTCCCCAGTGTGTCCGCTCTATATTCCTGTTCCCCCAGTGTGCCCCCTCTATATCCCTGTTCCTCAGTGTGTCTCCTCTATATCCCTCTGTTCCCCAGTGTGCCTCCTCTATATCCCTCTGTTCCCCAGTGTGTCCCCTCTATATCCCTGTTCCCCAATGTGTCCCCTCTATATCCCCCTGTTCTCCAGTGTGTCCCCTCTATATCACACTGTTCCCCAGTGTGTCCCCCTCTATATCCCCCTGTTCCCGACTGTGCCCCGTCCATATCTCTGTTCCCCAGTGTGTCCCCTCTATATCCCTGTTCCCCAAGTGTGCCCCCTCTATATCCCTGTTCCCCAGTGTGCCCCTCTATATCCCTCTGTTCCCCAATGTGTCCCCTCTATAAACCTGTTCCCCAATGTGTCCCTTCTATATCCCTGTTCCCCAGTGTGTCCGCTCTATATCCCCCTGTTCCCCAGTGGGACCCCTCTATATCCCCCTGTTCCCCAGTGTGTCCCCTCTATATCCCCCTGTTCCCGAGTGTGCCCCCTCTATATCCCCCTTTTCCCCAGTGTGTCCCCTCTATATCCCTGTTCCCCAGTGTGTCCTCTCTATATCCCTGTTCCCCAGTGTGCCCCCTCTATATCCCTGTTTACCAGTGTGCCCCCTCTTTAGCCCTGTTCCCCAATGTGTCCCCTCTATATCCCTGTTCCCCAATGTGTCCCCTCTATATCCCAGTTTCCCAGGGTGTCCCCTCCATATCCCTGTTTCCCAGTGTGCCCCCTCTATATCCCTGTTCCCCAGTGTGTCCCCTCTATATCCCTGTTCCCCAGTGTGTCCCCTCTATATCCCTGTTCCCCAGTGTGTCCCCTCTATATCCCTGTTCCCCAGTGTGTCCCCTCTATATCTCTGTTCCCCAGTGTGTCCCCTCTATATCCCTGTTCCCCAAGTGTGCTCCCTCTATATTCCTGTTCCCCAGTGTGCCCCTCTATATCCCTCTGTTCCCCAGTGTGTCCCCTCTATAAACCTGTTCCCCAATGTGTCCCTTCTATATCCCTGTTCCCCAGTGTGTCCGCTCTATATTCCTGTTCCCCCAGTGTGCCCCCTCTATATCCCTGTTCCTCAGTGTGTCCCCTCTATATCCCTCTGTTCCCCAGTGTGCCTCCTCTATATCCCCCTGTTCCCCAGTGTGCCCCCTCTATATCCCCCTGTTCCCGAGTGTGTCCCCTCTATATCCCCCTGTTCCCCAGTGTGTCCCCTCTATATCCCCCTGTTCCCGAGTGTGCCCCCTCTATATCCCCCTGTTCCCCAGTGTGTCCCCTCTATATCCCTGTTCCCCAGTGTGTCACCTCTATATCCCTGTTCCCCAGTGTGTCCCCTCTATATCCCTGTTCCCCAGTGTGTCCCCTCTATATCCCTGTTCCCCAGTGTGTCCTCCTCGATATCCCTGTTCCCCAGTGTGTGTCCCTCTATATCCCTGTTCCCCAGTGTGTCCCTTCTATATCTCTGTTCCCCAGTGTGTCCCCTCTATATCCCTGTTTCCCAGTGTGCCCCCTCTATAGCCCTGTTCCCCAATGTGTCCCCTCTATATCCCTGTTCCCCAATGTGTCCCCTCTATATCCCAGTTTCCCAGGGTGTCCCCTCCATATCCCTGTTTCCCAGTGTGCCCCCTCTATATCCCTGTTCCCCAGTGTGTCCCCTCTATATCTCTGTTCCCCAGTGTGTCCCCTCTATATCCCTGTTCCCCAAGTGTGCCCCCTCTATATCCCTGTTCCCCAGTGTGCCCCTCTATATCCCTCTGTTCCCCAGTG